>NW_008624935.1:12171-13055 GCF_000691845.1 Merops nubicus | reverse complement strand
AAGGAAATAGTGATGGGCAGCCATTTAATGAGGAGAGGAGGTCTCTGCATCTCTGCTTCTCTCACCCTCCCCTCCATGTGCCCCTCTTTTTCATTCATCCGCGGGTCACTTCTTCTTAGCTTCCCCTCCCTATTTTATTTTCCTTCTCTCTCCTCCTGGATCCCTTTGGGTTCCTGAGCCTCTCCAGCCTGAGAAGGGATGACGTGCTCTGTTGTGGCTCCCGCAGCCGGCAGTGAAGTGTCTCCTGCAAGACAGCCAGACAGAAGGATTTCATGAGCTGTAAGCAGCAGCTGTTCCCCAATGAGATGCTGACACGGTGCTTTACACAGGCTTCAAGCCCACTGTGAGCATCCTCCGTGATGGATGAGCAGCCAGGGAGACTGATCCCCCTTCCTTTTGGATCCTTGAGAGAGGATTGTTAAGCAAGGAGGAAAGGCACCAAGTGGCTCTGCTGATCATACATCAGGTTGCTCCCCTGGCAGGCCCCAAGCAGGCAGCTGTATTGCATGATATCAAAATGCATGGGCATTTGTCAGTTGATTTATCAGCTAGAATGTCAGTCTCAGTGACTGATGCAGAGCTGAGAATCAATTTGAAAACAACAAGGAGTTTGCTTCTGATGCTGGTGACAATAAATATCAATCTGTATTAGAGGAATCTCGTGGAGACACTGGGATCTTTTATGGGTCCTGAACTCTGTCTGATCTTCCATGCTTCTTATTAAACAATAATAATTTCTAGGTTGGTCTAATAATAATAATTACATCATTTGTAGGTAGGCTGTATAATAATATCATCATCCTGGATAGCTGGGGGCTGAGATACACTGGACAAGGGTCCTTTCCAACCATAGTAATTCCATGATTTACTAGTTCTGGCTCTGC
>NW_008624935.1:0-12120 GCF_000691845.1 Merops nubicus | reverse complement strand
CCGGGAGCCATAACAGCTGATTTTTCTCAGGTGAAAATGGATCTGTAGTGGAGCAGGTCTCAGATCCAGAGTCTGTGTGTCTGTGGGATGTTTATTCTGCAAGGCAGATAATGCACACAGATATTAAGAATGGGCTGAATTAGTGTCCAGGAGCCCTTGCTAAGAGGACTCTGCAGTATATTTGCATTTAAACTATGAGACTCAAATTCCACCCCAAAAATACAAAGAATAAGTAAAAGGAGAGGAGATGTTTATATCTTTGGCATGTAGATGAAAAGATAGTCATCAGGCAGCAAAGTGTTTTGCTCAGGATGGCAAAAAGCACAGATGGGACCTTTGTTCAAGCCTCTGCTCTGGTCCTTGCCACAAACCACAAGTATATTCTCCCATACCTTATAAATTCTGGCTTTTCTGTCTCCCATTCACCTACAACCCTTTTGCTACCAAGACAGTAGGTCAGGTCTTTTGGACATCCTTGAGATCTACCTCAGACCCCTCACAATCACGTGTCTAAAGGTCTTGTCTCTAAGTATTCCCTGGAAGGTAACAACAAGCACTAGTTAAACCTTCCACCATCATGCCCTGTGATCAATCCACTTCCTATTAACGGGCTTTTGCTCCTTTCTGGAAAAAGTTGGCTTCATTTAATAAAGTTATGTAACAGAGAGATCAAAGATCACTCCATAGTTAAAGTCTAAGGGCTAAAATCCCCCAGTTTCACTGTTAAAAGATTTAAGTCTCCATATTTTATACATCGTGTCTTCGGGCGACAACTGAGTTATCTGAAATTTTATTGTCCAAGATTTATTGGCTTTGCCAAAAGAAGCAGTTTAAAATAAGCTGTCCTTTCCCTTGCACTTTTTCCTCCTCTTGACCTTTCTCTTTATGTTCCTAGAGTAGATTCACATCAGGGATTTTGGCTTGCTAACAGCATATAAGGCATCTCCAGTTGTCCTGTTTCAGTTCCCTTCCTGTCTTTGTTACACTGCAACAATTCTTAATACTGAATAGAGCTTTAATTTTAAAGAGCCCTTTGGAAAGGCAGCCCTTAGCTAAGTTTTATTAACTACTTTTTCTTGGTGCCCTGTAGACACAGACCCAGAGGTGTATGTTCACAGCACTTACTAGAGTCTTTAATTTAGTAATCAGGAGTCATCTCTTGCACTGAGTACGCAGCGAGCCAGGATCTGGCAGCCCAGGGGAGTGGGTGGGCTGAATCATTTCTTTCTCTTCTGAATTTGGATGGCACAGTAGTTGCAATGACTAAATTAGATTCCTGAAGTGGATGATCCTATCAAAGGCCTGGTGGCCACAGGCATTCAGACCAGACACCAATCAGTTTTTCAAAAACACTCACATACCAGTTAGGTCCTTAATATTTCCCTGCATTCTATTGCTCCACCAAGAGTGTGCTAGGCAATACCTGCATTTTCTGTTACTGTTCAGCCTGCCTCTTCTGAAACACCTTCCTGCTCCTCACCAAGAACCTGGCTGCCCTGCCTGCTGGGCAGCAGGAGATTCAGAGGCAAGCAGTGATTTGGGGAAGCAAGGACCTGGGGGCAGTGCCCCTGTTGCTGGTGGCACTGATGCCTTTGTGCACCACAGAGCAGCAATCCTCACGCTGAAGAGTTTCCAAGAGCTGCTGGAGGCCCAGAAACCAGGCTTTGACCTGTTATGAGTTGCAAAGAAAGCTCTGCTTCCTCTCTTGACTCCTTCACGATGTCCTCTCTTCTCCTTCTCTCCACCCATTTCAAAAGTGCCTCTTTACCCTTCCTCCTTCCCACCTGCTTACTCCTACCATGAGCCCTGCTGTAACCTCCACGTGTAGCTGGTGCTTTGCCCCATCACACTCTGCCTGGCCCATGGCAGGACCTGCTCTACCTGTGTCCCTGTCTCTTTGGGCCACTGCTCTTGTGCTCTTCATGTGAGCATCAGTTGAAGGAACTTAGGCAGGTTAGTGGGGTGCTGCAGGATGTGTCTGTATGCTGTCATCCAGAGCTTGTCCTTCACCCAGCCAAACTGGCTTCACCTTCTGTGCCCCTGCTTCAACATGCTTATCGATTTCTGGGCCAACCTGGCTCAGAAATGGCACACTTGAGTCAGCCCTGACCAGAGCTTGTGCTGGAGCGGAGGTAACTGGGAAAATAGCATCTTTCAAGTCAACTGATGCCATCACTGGTGATTTCCCAAGTGCTGAGCAGTTGTTTGGTTGCATTTGTAGACTGGGAATTTGCTGGTTTTCCCTTTGGGCTTTGAAAGACAGAAACACTTGCCTGTGGAGATGAAATGGGCCTTGGGGTAGGCTGACCATGCTCTTTGCTTTCAGGTGGGAAACCTCGGACTCCTTTTCATGCTCCTCTTTTTCATCTATGCTGCTCTAGGAGTGGAGCTCTTTGGAAAACTGGGTAAGTCTCAAGCAGACCATCCTTCAGTGTAAGCTGTAGATTTGTTGGGAGGCTGAGGTTTCTCAAAAGCAATACTAATTCAACAAAGGGACTGAATTACTCGATGGCCTTTATTCTCCCTTATGCATAATTGATGCAAGAGGAATTTTCCTCTAAATTATTATTGTCCTAATGGCCTAACAACATAAAAACAGCATCTGCTTTGTCTTTCATTTTTAAACTTTTGCTTTTTCTGCACTGCCTACCTTGATAGAATCTTCAAGATTACAAGAAAAACTCAGGGAAAGTTTATTTGCCTCTCTTGTCGTGGAATATTTATCAAGAGGAGAGATAGCACAATGACATGTTGGGATGATATCCCTGAGCAACTCTGCTACACAGCCTGATACCCTGAGACTGGGCCACCAGGGATGTTTCTGTATTACTGGCCAACAGCTGACTGATGGTCAGGGTGCTAGTGCCGTTGTTGAGGTCTCCAGGCTGTGAGAAGCCCCAGGTCCCTTTTAGCAGTTCCTGCTGTTGATCTTGGGGCTGGCACCCTGTCCTCTGGTGACAGCATGATCTCCTTCCTTTCAGTGTGCAACGAGGAGAACCCCTGTGAGGGCATGAGCCGTCACGCCACCTTTGAGAACTTCGGGATGGCCTTCCTCACCCTCTTCCAGGTGTCCACGGGTGACAACTGGAATGGGATCATGAAGGTAACTGGGCCTCAGGGGCACGGATGTCCTCATTGTGGGGAAGGAAAAGTTCCAATGTGTGTGCTCTGTACAGCAGTGCTTGGGCTAGAAGAGGGAAGGAGTGCAGGAGATGGGTTGCTAGGTGAGGTCCTTGCTTAGGCCAAACTCTCCCTCCCCACCATGGTAACTCAGACCTTGAGCTCATCTAGTCCTACATACATTTGGCTGAGAAAAGTGCAAATTGTCCTTCAGAGGAACAAGAATACTATCCAGGCTAAGAGAGAATATTCGTTGTCATAAGACCTGTTTTCAGAGCTGAATGTAGGTGCATTGGACGTGGCACCCACCTGCAGAGCTACCAGGGCAATCCAAAATAGAATCATAGAATCATAGAATCCTTTAGGTTGGAAGGGACCTTTGAGATCATCAAGTCCAACCATTGAGCCATTAGGGCTCTAAAGTCCTCTGCTAAAACAGATCAGAGTCTGTCAGGGTTGGAAGGGACCACAAGGATCCCCCAGTTCCAACCTCTCTGCCATGAGCAGGGACACCTCCCACTGGATCAGGCTGCCCAGAGCCTCATCCAGCCTGGCCTGGATATAATGTAATAAATACTTCCTTCCTTCAAAGGACATGGAGAGAGGAGAGTTCCTTGAACACACATGGTCCTTCTGAGTCTGGATGGGAGAAGGCAGTACCAGACTGCTCATTTTTGTTCTTGCTCACATGTGTGGGGCTTTAGTGGCAGCAACATGTGATGGTCTGGAGGTAGCTCTCTACACCTTTGGACTTAATTGCTCTGAAGCAGGGAGCACATGATCAAATAGTGTCCCAGATTCTCTCAGGACCCCGTGATCCCAGAGGGTGTGGGGTGATAGGAATGTTTGCCTTGTCCTTTTAATTTCCATCAGTGGTTTTTGGACAGAAAGAGCAGCCAAGCTTGTATTCTTACTTTAGTCCTTCCTTCCTTCCTTCCTCCCATTCATCGTTTCCTCTCAAACCCAACTTGCCCTCCAGGACACCTTGCGTGACTGCAGCCACGACGACCGAAGCTGCCTCAGCAACCTGCAGTTCATCTCCCCACTGTACTTTGTCAGCTTTGTGCTCACAGCCCAGTTCGTCCTCATCAACGTGGTGGTGGCTGTGCTCATGAAACACCTCGACGACAGCAACAAGGAGGCCCAGGAGGATGCAGAGATGGATGCTGAGATCGAGCTGGAATTTGCACACGGGCTGTGCTCCCGCAAGTCAGGCTCCTCCAATTCAGGGCAGGGAAAAGGAGCAGGGACAGGAGGAGGTGGTGGAAGAGCAGATCCCGAAGGACGTCTGTGCGTGCGATGTTATTCTCCAGCACAGGTGAGCACCCCTTTGAGCTTACCAAGCAGGCTGCACCAAGTAGCTGTGGGGAGAAGCTGGGCAGCCTAGGTGACTGAGGGCTTAGCAGTAGGAGGCATACTCTTCCACCTCAGGCTGAGAGGTTTACTTTCAGTGGTAGACTTTTGAGCTGTTAGCATCACATGGGGACAAGGCCATGACAGCAGTGAGTCTTGTTCATTGTCATCACGGTGCAGGAACCTGAGGACCAGCAGAGGCGGGATGGAGCAGATCAACTAAAGTGGTGTTAGGAGCAAATTGGAGAGGGCAGCTCAGGAGAGGAGAGTGGGGTAACTGGCAGATCAAGAGTGAGGCACTCCAGCAGAGCTGGAAGGAAGGTGTGAGCAGTGCTGTAGTGCACTGACAGTAAGTAAAGACAGTCCCTCCTTTTTTTTCAGTTATTTTTTTTTGTTTGTTTGTTTTCATTGAACTCTGGCACCTTTCCACACCCTGAGGAGCAAATGCTCCCCCAGTGACCCCGTGCAGGTACCTGCAGAACGAGGTGCTGCTCCAGATGAGTCAGGGTGGAGAACCCAGCCCCAAAAATTCACGTGAAACCTTGAAGCGAAAAAAAAACAACACAAACCTCGACATTCTTAAAATGCTCTCTCCCATCCTCCCCCCTTTCTTGTCCCCTAGGAGAACTTATGGCTGGACAGTGTCTCTTTAATTATTAAGGACTCCTTCGACGGGGAGTTAATGATCATCGATAACCTATCGGGCTCCGTCTTCCATCATTACTCCTCGCCGGCCATGTGCGAGAAGTGTAACCATGACGAGCACGAGGTAACCTGCGTCCGAGGCTGCGTGAGGGGACTCTGCCCCCAAGACCTGTACCCCCACACCCACATGCCCGCAGGTCGTCCCCCCCGTGTGCTCCTCACTCTAGGGGGTGTAGGCAGAGAGCTTGTCGACCTGCGTTTGTCCCCCCCCACCCCCCGATCGCTGGCGCCGCCCTCCGTCGCCGCGGGGGGATGTTTGAGGTGGTGAAAAGGTGAGATGTGCCAGGGTACAGGTCAGGGTTCTGCTCAGGAGGAGCTGAGTGAGCTGCAGAGGAATGGCTGTGGCCTCGTGGAAGTTCTCGTTGTGTTCAGTTTTGCAAGGAAAGATGAGTTTCAAGCTCCTGTTGCTTCAGAGGATCTCACCCCGACGATAGCTCTCAGAGGAGATGCAGTGGGAGATGTAAGCATGTGTTTTGTCTTCATTTTAAGCATGTGCTTGCTTATTCCCTGTTGAGGTTGATGAATTAAGCACATGCTTAAATGCCTTGTTGAATAGAGTAACCATCTGTGAGCAAGGGCTGGTTTGTGGTGAAAACCAGTTAATGAGCTAGAGCAAAAACTATATAAAAATGGGCCCATTGAGGAAGTTTGTGAGTCTCTTTTTCTGACACAGAACCTGTTAGCTGATAAATGGGTTGTTGCTATGAGCAGGACACCAAATGGCTTTGACTTGCTTTTCAAGTTAGTAGGTGCTTTGTAAAGCTGCTTCCTAAGCAATTAGTCTTTTCATGTTGTGAAACTTCAGGAGCAAAGTAGTTTGGGAGAAGTTAGGTGAGTGGGAGAATTAATTTTGTTTCTGAGATCCTTTTATTGTATTTAAGTGCTGTGGTCATGGCCAGACTTGGAACAGTAGCGTGGCTCATCTGACAGCAACTGATCAGTACATCAGCACCAATCTTCACCATCTCCTTCCCCAAAACTAACTTGATTTGTTGCCATTGCCTATAAGGAAACCAGGAAACTTGGGAAGAGAACTCTCACTGGCAGATTACTCTGTCCTTGTTTGAAGAACAGAATATTTTGTATGGCTTCAGATGAGTTGTTCTGGTGCTCTGATTTTTCCCAGCCTTTCAGCTATCTCTTGTCCCCACAGCTTCCCTTTGAGCGTACCAAAATATGAACCTTGCTGTAGTTTATCAGTATTGCAACAATTCATAAATGGATGCTGCATTCATGCAGCCCAGTAATTAGTTTTCAGTTAACTGCAGTTTCTTCTGCTTTATCTAAGTCCTTGTATTCAGCAGTTTCTGCTCAGCCTTCTCAGAAAATCAGGTTTTATAAGGCATTCCAAATGATTGCCCCAAAATTAAGTCATTTGCAGCTTGTCTGCTGCATTTGAAAACCTTCCAGATAGCCTTCAGTATCCTGCCTAGGAATGAAGACAACAACAACAACAGATTTTCCTACCTTCCCAGCAAGGAAACTAGGCAGCAAAATCAAGTGCAAACTACAGCCACAGCAAAGAGTTTAACAAAATAATCCCAAGCAAAGAATTCTTCTCAGGTCAGATTTTCTAATGGCCACTATAGAGCCATAAATTCTTTTTCAAAATTGGTATTTCAATATATCTAAAATGTTGAATTGAAAAGAAATTCTCTATATCTCTGGGAATAACTGCAGTAGTAAAATGTAGATATTTGATTTCTGATCATATGAATCAAAACTTCAGCTCAGGATTTTAAGTCACAGTTGCTCGTGACCTTCTCTTCCTATCTCACAGTATAAAAAGCACTGAGGAAATTCCAGCAGGAAATCACTACATGGAATCACACCTAGGCTTGTCCCAGCAGTGCACCTGGTCTGTAAATTAGAGTGTGCTTGGGCACATGCCATCCCCAAATGTGCTCTGTTAACCCCTCCCTTCTGCCAAAAATCACCTATTAGCCCAAAATTTTCACTCCTGTTTTGTTTGCAGTTTAATCCACCAAGATGCTGAGCACAGTGGAGGGACACAGCACTTAAACACACCCTCAGAGTTATTAACATGTGCTAAGCTTTTTGCTTCATTGAGTAGAGGTGCTCAGGGTCTTTCCCAGTGATGCTGCTGGCATCTTATTTTCAAACCAATTATTTGTACAATTAAGGATTTTTGTAATCATGGCTCTGGTTTTAAAGATAGGTTATTTCCTGCAGGGTTTGTGTGCATGGTTCGGTGTCTCAGGCTGGTGTCCCTGGGAGTTTTTATGGGTTATGCTCCTAGTGAACAGCCCCTTCTCTCTCCTCTGCAATATTAAACATTTTTTATTCCTCATCTTTAGTCAGATCTTAAAATAACCTGCACTAAGGGAAGCTATAAGAACAAGCCATGGCTTTTTTCGTGCTGCTGGCCTCTTCTCTTGTCATCACTATCCATTCACTCGTGGGCTAGGTGACAGACATCTGTGTGTTGGTGTCTAGTGGTGTGTTTAGCCAGTGGTAGGAGTCTGCCCGTGAGCAGTGGGGAACCATGTTCCTACATGTGCAGTTTAGCTATTCATGGCTTTGTTGATTATGGTTTTTTTTTGTGTGGATCTCAGGGTGGCCAGAATTTGTGAGCAAGATGTTCAGTGGAGAACAGGTTATTCTGGCTTTTGTTGAAACCCTTTTTTATGGATGCGGAAGGTGGTGGCAGATGTTACCAGGTTTCAGGCTGGTGTCTCTACAAGCACAGCTCTAAGGCTGTCCTGGTGTAACAGGCACTCAGGGGAGTGATGGATGAGTATGTGCATGAAGTGGGACTGAACAAAGACTGTGCTTCTCCACACAAGGTGTTGCTGACTGGTGGCTGTGTAGCGTGCTTGGTGTAACTTCATCATAGGTTCTCTGATGTGTTCACACTCTGAGCAGCAGCTTTTGGTTTTGGGCTCTCTTCAGGGTTTGGTGCCTTGTTCCTGTGTCAAAATAATACCCCAACCAAGGATGTCATTTTTGCCCTTTATTTAAACCCAGTTCTGGTTTTCTAAAGTGCATTGTCTCTCAGATAGAGCCCTCTTCCAGTCTCTAGCATTGGCACAAGCCACTAAACTCCCAGCTCGAAGGAGTCATCTCTCCAAATGTTTCACCTGCTCTCGTAGCAGAAAAGCTGTACCCACCTCTTGCAAACACACAGACAGAGAAGGACAAGATAAGTGGCCAGGAAGCAGCTGTCCTGATGGGGATAACCCACAGTATAGCTCTCAAGAGTCAGGTGCTTGTGGGGGGAACTGGTGGGGTTCTAGAGACCAGTGATGGAAAGCCAGGCACTGGAGGGACAGAGCAGCTGCTTAGGCTACTGGAAATAGGAGAGGCTTTTCAGGCAATGTGGGAAAGAGATGTCAGGCAGAGGGAAGGGGATGGGGGAGGGACACATGTGGTATGAAACAGGCCAGAAGACCAAGTTCAGGCACGGGACTGGAGCAGAGCTTAGGTCAGACTTGGTTTCAGAAACCAAAGACAGCACAAGCATGAGTGAGAGGGAGGGATGAGTTTAAGATGGGAGAGGGTGTTAGCTGAGGTCTTGGGTAGCTTTGAGTTGAGGGGAGAGGGAAGACACAAGGGAGCTGGAGGGAAACAGGGTTTCAGTGACAAAGGTAAGAAAATATGACAAGCATGATTCTGGCATGGACTGCAAGAGGCATGACTCTCCCTGGAATGAAAACACTTTCATGTTTAAGCAGGGCTCTCCGTGGCGCCTTCAGAGAGAGGACTCCACCTCTGGGCAGAGCAGGCTGCCTTGGCACCAGCCTGAGGGAGCCCTCTGCCCCCCTGGGCTTTACTTGCAGGGCCCTGTGCCAGCCTCAGTGCTGGGACAGATTCAGGACTCCTTCCTCCAATTCTGGCACTAGAGGAGCATGGCGTGGCAGTGGGCTGCCTGCAGATCCTATGTTCTACCTGCCTTAAAAAGTGGATTCTCCTGCCCAGCTCAGGTCTGGGTTAGGCAGTACCTGATGTATCCAAGGAATACAACCTAAAACTGATCTCTGGTCTACAGGCTCTCTCTTAGCCACCATAAACAGTGTGACTGCTTGAAGCACAGATGCCAGGCATGACCTGTGACAGCTCCTTTCCCTTCCTGCAGGTTCAGCTGGCTGAAATGGAAGCATTATCCCTCAACTCAGACAAGTCCTCTTCCATCCTTCTAGGAGACGAGCCGGACAATCGCAGCACTTCTCAGCAGAGTCCTAAGGAGATCAAGGTTAGCCCCAGTAGTCATTTCTGCCCCTGCTCGTTCCAAGTGCTCTTCAGTCATCCAAATGTCCCTGCTGAGGAATATAAATTCTGGTCGCTTTTCAAGAACTTCTCCATAGAGACATAGAAGGATTTGAGAAGGAAGAAAAAAAAAGGATGTATGCTTTTCAAAGTTCTCTTCACTACTGTCAGTAATTTCCTCTGAATGAGTCTAAATTTAGGGTTTTGGGCTGGAAACCTGAGCATCTCTTATAGCTAGCTTGAAGGTATCTTTAGCATCAGCCCTTCTTGAGGCTTTGACAAGTCTATTCTGTCAGCTGCTGTTAAATTTCACAAGGCTTCCTCATCTCTTGTTTGTTTCCAGCAGGATGACCAGGACACCCCTGACTCCAAGGGGGTAGGAGATCTAGGGGAATGCCTGCTCCCAGTATCCAGTGTGGATGGCTCTACAATCCCAGAGAGTTACCTGTGTGAAATGGAGAAAACTCCTTTCAACTCAGTCCAGTCTTGGCTGACGCATGAAACTACCAGAGGTGAGCACAGCTCTCAGTATTCTCCACCTCTGCTGAACTTGTGGGTTGAGGCAGCTCATTTGTCTTTCTCTGCCAGGAGTGGAGTTAATGTGACGTGGGGTGACACGAACCAAGAATTAGCTTTGCACCCAGGCACAGCTTTAACAGCAACAAAGGCACAAAATCAAATCAGAGGACTCTTCAACTTTATTTTTCTCTCTTTTTGTTCTTCTCTCTGTTGCTTTTGGTGCTTTGTCAGTCCCTCCCAGCCCCTTCTCTCCAGGTTCATCTTGCCCTCTGTTACCTGTTCCAGCAGAATTTTTCCACCCAGCCATCTCTGCCACCCAGACAGGGCCTGAGAAAGTCTCTTGTCCACGCAACCTTCCCAAGATCTCTCTGCAAGGTTCATGGGCATCACCGAGATCTCCGAGTGTGAACTGCTCACTTCTTCATCAGGTGAGGACCCCTGCTTCCTTCTGCTAGGGAAGCTTGAGCTTCTCATCACACCCAAACAGAGGGAGATGAACAGGGAGGAGGGCAGAGGAAGGAGAGAGGCAGCTGTGATGATGGGCTGGGTGACCTGGTCCCCCTCCTGTTGGAGGAGTACAGTGGACTGCAGAGTGCAGGAGGGTTGGGGAGGAGGGAGGGTTGTGTAGCAAAGGGCTGTTGTAGAGCTCTCACCCCCTGAAATCACATATTCCTCTGCTTTGGATCAAACTATCAAAAATAGTTTGACAGCTGCAGCTAGCCCCACACAAAGATGAAATCATATCACCTTTTGGTTTACCCCCGGGGTTCCCTGCACCAAGTGCACAGCAGCCACAGTGTTAGCCACAGAAATGACAGCTCCACAACCTCCTGGGCTCCTCTCAGCTCTGTGACTCCAGATCACACACCTTTTGGGCTGGAACAGGCTTCTCCCCACCCACCTCCTCTGCAGCCCTCGTGTGACATCCACACACGTCCCTGAGCCTGCTGCTTTCCACTGCTCACTTAGCTCCTACATCCCAAGAAGGTGCTATCACTTTCTGCAAAGGCAGCTACTTCTCCCTAAGGAAAGAGAAGAGTGAAAGTGTTGAGGGAACATCAGGGGTCTCTGAAGAGCAGAGGAGGCAGAGATGAAAGTCCAGTAGAGATCTCTGTTATTGTTCTTGGAAGATACTCCATGAACAATTCCTGTTTGAGGAATACAGGGACCATCTATTCCAGACAAATGAAAAAAATAAAAATAAAATCATATGTTATCCAGTTCTATGTGACAGACACTGTTGGCACAATACAAATGTGTGTAAATTCACCAAGGATAAATTTATCTCGAGCAGAGACTGCTGTGGTGTTGTGGTGTTGAAGCTTCTGGTATGAGTTTAGACATGAAAGAACTCACCTGGCACACCACAGGGGCAAAAGTACTGAACTGTTGTAAAGGAGAAATTGATAAACTTCTGATTATGTGATGCAGACTATATTGAATAGCTGTGATTCAGGAGACTGTGTCCAGTCCTACATGCAACATTCCCAGTGCTGTGTCCCAGTCCTAGGAACGACTGAAATACAGCTTAACTAACTGAGCCCTGGTACAAGGAAATTAAGGCTGTTTCCCCCTCCTGCTGGGAGGCGACCCCACCTTTTTGCCCTAAATCTCATCACTGTCACTAGTGCTGGTCAGGAGAACCACAAGACCTCTTTTCTCTCCCCAAGCACTGCTGATTTTTTAATGAGCAGATGTCTCTGTAGAGAAGTCCCCCAGTTTCTGGCCAGCTGATGGTTTTGATGTGTCCATGGTCTGTGTGGCAGGTTCACAGGGATGCTGAGAGCGAGGACCCACAGGGCACCTCAGCTCCACTCCCTCCTGGATCACCAGGGGTCAGGGACAGCCCAGCAGTAGGGGCTGCAGAGCTTTCAGGGAAGATTCATCCTGGGGCAGAATGAAATCAGAGCTCAAAATATTGACCGAAGCCTTTCCTCTTCCCTGGAACGGAGTCATTGGGGCAAGCGGCGTGGCTGGGGCTTTGTAGCGTTGCTCAGGTGGTTTATAGCTGAGGGGGAGAGGAGCTGGAGTTGTGCAGTTTCCCCCGCTTTTCTGTCACCCTGTCTTCTTTACACCCCCAAAGTACTCAAAAAGGAACAAAAAGGGCGGAAAGGCAAAGTCTCCTGCCCGCCACCCACCCTGAGGGCTGTCTCCCCGCTCTCCCCCTCAGGCCCCCGGGAGCGACCCGTCGCTGGA
>NW_008624934.1:51042-68448 GCF_000691845.1 Merops nubicus | reverse complement strand
CAGGCAGCTTCCTTATATACCCCCCAAATTCAATAGGCTATGTAAGCTCATATATTAAATAAGCAACACATGCAGCAGTTTAGGAGAAGTTAGGATTTTTACCCTAGGTTGTCTTAAGTTCTTGTGCCAAAGTGACAACTGGGTTTTACCATTCTGAATATGTGTCTACTTTAGATAGTCTTTCTGTGGGATAGAGGTAGTTGAGGTAGCATTAACAGGAAGTATCCTAAGTTGCAGAAATAGTCCAACTGGGGCAACAGAGAGCTGTGGAGGTTAAATTAGCCTTACCAATTCAGTTTTTGCTTTTCCCCCCTAACTTAGGCACATCTAATTACATTAAACCCATCATTATTTAGCTAAAACTAAGTTCTCCCCAAATCAAATTTCTCTGCATTTCTTAGGAAGCGTGTGTATTCTGATTAAGTTTCAAGTACAGTCTAATGCAAAGCAGCTTAGAGAAATGATTACCAGAAAGACATAGAAGATCCAGGTAAGTAAAATGACAGGTTATTAGGAACATCCAGGAAGGCACACTTTTAACCACTACCATCCAAGACCCTCTTAAGCTGATTTGAGTCATGACCATATACCCCATATTTTTCATAACAAGCACAGTAAATAAGCTTTCTGTTAAAAAAATAATTAATTCAACATATTTGTAAAACTGTGTTTGAAGAAATCTAGACTAAAGTGTTTATGATAAATAGTGATGAAGATGGTCTGTCAGCCTAGGGTTCAGGACAGGAACAAGGAACAAACAAGCCACCATGCCACTATCAGTGGTCTGTGCTGGATGAAGCATGTACTTTGCACAGTAGAAGCATTAAACTGTATTTCCTTTCAAATAAAACAATATACAAAAGAAATAAAATGAAGAACGGAACCCTTGAACCTTCATCTGCTCTCTCAACAGCCTCTGTAATAAAAAAGCACCGTAACCTGTATTATTACTGTAAGTAGTATCTATTCATACAGAAGCATACAGTGCTTTCCTCCATAAGCTCATGGTCTTACAAACACTGGAAAAACCTACAAATACTCGTTTTAACAGACCTACAAATATCTTTAAGTGCTGTTGACTATACACGCTTCCAGCACTGAAGCCATTTCTAGGGGCAGGTGTCTGTAAAATTTATCATGCGGCTATGGTTCGTCAAAAAATGGTTGGCTATTTTCACTTCAGAGATGCAAGTGCATTTCCCTCCCACCTCTTTCTTGCACATATCAGTAAAACAGATTGTCTCATTTTCTGTCTTTGTGCAGATTGCGTATTTAATGCCAATCAATTTACTAATTACTCCAAAGTTAAAATGAAAACTATATTTATACAGGTAGATGAGGGTTCATTTATTCCTTGCTCTCAGGGCTCTGACACTTGAAGTAGGGTAAGAGAGGGAGCAGTGGAAGGGGGGGAAAAACATTTTAAATGGTTTGGTTCCAAGTACTCTAATTCCCATTAGAACCACACAACTACTTTATCTTTCTTCTTTTGCCATTAATTACAAATAAATTCATCTTTCTCTTATGAAGCTTGAAGTTTGTTGTTGTTGTTAGATGAGTTGCATTCAAACTCCAACTAAAAAGATGAAGCCAACATTGAAATTCAACTCACAGTCCAGAATTTACTTAACGGCCAGCCTGTGCGCTGTGATAAACGGAATGATGATCCGGCAACATGTCTTTATCCATGGTTTGCTTTAATTAACGCCGGCTTGTTTGTTGAAAAGATGATTAATATGCCAATGAAAATTGCATAATTGAATACCACAACACTGGCACAATCAGAAAGACACATGCAGTTTTTTGATTAACATTTATTATTATTATTATTATTGTGTGTTTTAATGTACTCTTCTCACTATGAAATGATGCAGTTTTTGACCGAGAGGTGAGGAAAAGCCAGGTCAAGTGCAGGATCTTCCAGGGGCAAGGAAAAGGATACGATGCAATTTAATCGTGCAGAAATACCTCATTGGTCAAGCAGCTTTTTTTCCAAACTCAAAATAAAGCAAAAGCACCCCAGAAAAAAAAAAAAAAAAAGTCAGAAGAATAAACCCAAAAACAACAACAACAAAAAGCTGTAACGTAAAGCGTAAACAAAACCAACAAAAATACAAATGTAAATGACCATATCATACAAGGAAAAGAAGTATGAAAAATCCAAACAACACATTCAGTATCATAAGAATTAGTATATGGTAAGCAGATGAAGCAATTTTTAAGTAACAGAAATTATAAGGAACTTTTATTCTCGAGGCACTAACAAAGCACTAAAAATATGAAAACACCTGGACAACTGTCCTAGCAGATTTTTTACCATATTCATCTGGTTAAATCCACAGCAGTGCCAGCTAAGGTATGGATACGGTTTTATTTTGTTTTACCTATATAATTTGTTTTCCTCTATTTACTTATCCTTAATATACAGCTGTCCAAGGCAGATGTTAATGTTATTTAACACCGATTCTCATGCTCAGACTAGCTTTTAAGGGGCAGGAAGATCCCTTTTCTTTGCAGAACTGAAGTCAGAATTGATTACCAATTTAATAGGATATATAATAGTTCTGTAAATACCGTGGCTGTTTTGGAAACAAGCTAATAGAAAAGCTGACAATTTTTGAGCTAAGGTAATCCAGAAATCTTTCCAGAATCCTCCCCCCAAATTAACATCTACATACTGACTTCATGCTTTCCTCAGCGCTTTAAGCAGGCATGAGAATTTTCTGATAACTGAAGTTCCATTATTTAGATTAATAAACACTTGCACAGGATAACACAAAGCAAATATTGCAGAACCTGTACTATAATCAAATAAAACAGCAAGGAGAGATTCCCACTTATTTCTTTCTACAAAAAGCAGCACAAGATTTCTGCAAGAACTGCTTTTCAAGGATCTTCTCACATTGTCCTTAGACAGATGAGGGGAAAAAGGAGGAGAAAAGCTCCTGCAGGAAAGGACTGTGCGCTCCAACGGCAATCTTTAATGATACTTCTGGGTATAAACTGATCACTGGAGGCATTGTGTGCCTTGACAATCCCCAGGTTACAGCTGATCCTGAGCACAAGGAGTGATTGCTCAGCTGTGTAGTAAGAACAGCCTGGAAAAGCACAATTCTACAGTGAGTGAAGGACATCCATCCTTCTGCTTCATCCACCAAGGTCATCTATCCTCCTCCAGGCTCCAAGCATAGATTCCTCAATGCTCTGCTTTGAAATTAATCTATTGTTGAAGAAAGATCCTTTGGAAGCACATTGGAAGCACGTGAAACTCACAGAATTTCTAAGCAAGAGGCCCAGCAAGGGCTTCTCCCAGCTTACCTGTGCTTTTGAGAGATACTGACTTTCCAGTCTGCAGTTAAGCTTGGAGGTTATTTAAGCACCTTCATGTCCACATTTGCAACTCAGTATTGAGAAAAAATTGGCAGTGAAAACAATATGAAGTTCTTGGTTTTGAAGAGCCACAAAGGAGCCACAGAAGCCACTCCTGTATATCTCCAGCCTGATGTTTTAACTAAAAGAGGTCCTTTACCTTATGAGGGGTTATCAGATCAAAAAAGAAAAACAAACAAACAAACAAACAAAATATCACATTAATTAGGGACAGAGATTAATAGCTACTGAAAACCTGTCCAAAGGAAAAACAATCACTTGGGAAATACTGATGAAAAGGTACAGACACTGTAAATAATCTAAAAAAAACCCATTTGATCAAAATCAAAACAAATTAGAAAACAGAGGATCTGAGCTGAAGAAAAATTTTTTCTCTGACATAAGTCCCTGAAAACAGCAATAACTGATTAATTCCTCCAGCTTTAAAGGAAAATAAGATTTCTCAGGGTCATGCTCCAGGAAACAGTGAAGCACCTAGAACAACATCTATACCAGCCATACCCAAAAATTTGCCAGGAAAAATACTATGTTGGCCACCATGGGGACTTGGAACAAGATCAAACTTTTCAATTTCACTGATATTATAATGTTGAAATTATTATATTTTCTAAACACATTTAAGTTGTGGTATCAGCAGATTCAAACTTTAAGTTGTAATAAATATGACCGTTCATATTACTCTGTAAATTGTAGAGGCACACAATGTAATTTGCCTAACTGCAGACCATACCTACCATCCTGGACCTTTCTAGATATAAATTCAACAGGTTGGTTCTTTATTTTTCCTGAAATTGTATACTAAAAATGTATAAAAAAAAAAAAATAACAAAGTTCAGCTCTACAGCTATGAATTAGAAGTTTAATTTTGTTGACTTTTAGTTTACCTTATGTTTGGAGTAAATAAAATATTTTACCTTTTTAGTTCTCAGAGTTCTTCCTAAGTACTGTAAGTTGTCTGTAGCATTGCAAAAGAACTACATAGAGGTGGTAAGACAGAGGCATGTAAAAGCATGAACAGACAAGTGTACTAAAACCATTCCTACTTCTCTTACTTGAAGAATCAGAGGTCATTAAATGAAACAACCAAACACAAGATTTAAAATACACCAAAAGAAGGTTATTATTCCACCCAACATCAGGGCAAGCATGTGAAGGCCAAAGTTTTAACAAAAACAGAAATTCAAACAAGAAAAGTTCATTAAGATTATCAAATATAAATAAAAAGGCATGATCTCTGATCAAGGATGCTGCAGAGTGCAAAATACCACAAAATGGCTACATATAATAGGAGAAATACCACTCCCTGGCTGTTCCGTGCTCATCTTTCCTATTTTATCCACTACTGGCCACTGATACAGAGAGATACTGTTCTAAGCAGTTCAGGACTGCCCAGGAGAACCTCAGGATATTTCTTCCACAAATTCATTGTACTAGACCTTTTAACATTTTCCATAAGTCTGTTTTCTACAGCCTCCCATCACTATTATTCTTTTTCCCTTTTTTTTTTCTTTTTAAAATTTGTCAATTTTTTTCTGCTATTGAGACGTGCAATCTAGAATGTAACTTGTTCAATCTCATTGCAACGCCAGACATAGATTTTAATTCCTGAGTAGGTTTCGGACAATCAAAAGAAACATACATTTTTTTCCTATAAGTTTCTAAAGCTCTTTCCCAACTTTGTATTATTTCAATGACCTTATTCAAATAATTAATGAAGTTATTAAGTAAAGCCAAATAAATAAATCCTTACCAAGAACAGATCTCTTTACATCACTGCCAGATGGTGCCCTAAAAATTCAATACTCTACTATTTCATGAGAACCTTTTGTTTATGATTCTTGAGCCAGGTTCACTCCATGTGATTGTGTTCACATGTGCACCAGTTTGAATTAATCAGTTTGGGAGTAAGGTTTCATGAGGATCAGATGTTTCATTAAAATACAGATATCAGATTTCTGTAATTCAGTCTTTAAATATCCAATGTATTACATAAGGTCTCTTTATTAGAGATGTGTGTTTATCATTTATGATACTACCTTCATCTAGAGAACAGACTATGAACTATGTGGACATGGGAGTTTCACTGACTTAAAAAGGACTACTTTCTGTATAACTGCTCATCAAATCAGTGAGGGACTTGCTATGCAGCCTTACTGATTTCTGGACTTTTGAAGTATTTGGTTTGTCATCCTTCCTGAAATAAATGCTTAACTGTAGGTCTGGTTAATAAAACTAATTACTTTCTTCACCTTTTAAATTACATCCTTGACAATTATGATGCATATTACCATGCTTATGAATGATACAAATTTCTAATATTTCCTTGCATGTTGTTCTTCATTCTATAACTTTTTTCTATTAATTCTGTATGCTGTTTTTAAAGATTTATTTTAAAAAAAAATTTCCTTGCTACTATAGGATTCATTCTTCAAACTATTCTAAAAAAGTTTAAAGTTGTGCCAATATTTTAAAAACAGAAAGGGAATGACCTGGATAATAGGCCTGACAGTCTGATATTGATACATAGCAAAACAATTGGAACAAATTATATAGACCTTAATTAATAAAATTAGTGCAAATCAACACAGGCTTCAGGAAGATACTTTGAACTACTAACTTTGTATTTTTCTGTTAACAAGATCATACTTAGCTGATAGAAATTGTTCATTACGCTTCTGTATGGCATTTGATTTAACATATTCCATTTTAATTAGGGGTGAGATATCAATAGCAAAAAAATAAGGCTTAGTAAAAACTGGACAAATGACAAATATGAACATTGTTAATCAATGACTGGATATATTTCCAGTGAAGTCTGGAAAGTTTTTGACCCTTCAGTACTTAGCATCCTTATGAATGATGAAAAACAAAGAATCAAATAATTTAACAATAAACTTTGAGGAAAACAACTGGAGGGGACTAAATAATGAAAAGGCTGGTACACGACATCACAATGATCTGGCAAATCTGGGTGCACTGCATGTGAGTAGTAATACAGAACAATACAGTGCCCATGGGATCCAACAATGCAGGACATGCCCACAGCACAGGAGACTCTCTTCTGAGAAGCACTGTCTATGGAAAAATGTTCAGGCCTGTTATCAGGTGAACAGGATTCCCCAGTTCTACACTGTAGCCAAAACTGGAAATGCACAGTAGCAAGTGAAAGAGGTATCATACAGCAGTGAAAAGGTTATAGTAACTGGGTAAGATGGCACTGGTGTGGGTCTAGAATAATTCTGTGCCCAATTCTCTTACCCTTGTTCCCAGAAGATAGCTGAAAACTTTGAGAAGGCTTAGTGGAAATATATTAAAATAATTAAAAGGCCAGAAAAGATGCCTTATGGTAAAAGAGTCAAGAAATTTTCTCCTCAGCTTATCAAAAAGAATGCTACGGTTTGACTTGGATGTGTTTCCTTCCAAAAGAGGAAAATAAATATGATGGTAGAGTTCTTGATCAAGCAACCAGATACAGCAAAGATGTATGAAAATGGCTGGAAACTGCAAGTCGGCACATTTAGACTTAAATAGGCTGGATATTTTTAAAAGAATTCTGCAACATCAAATCAAACTATCAACAAATATGATAGCTATTTATAGAAAATTTAAATTCAAAACTTCAATTCCTTTACTCAGCACTGGTAAGGCTACATCTGGAGTTTTGGATCCATCCCTGGACTCCCCAGTATAAGAGAGACGTGGACATACTGAAAGGAGTCCAGCAAAGGGCCACAAAGATGATTAGAGGACTGCAACTTCTCTCAAATGAAGGAACG
Organism: Merops nubicus; assembly: GCF_000691845.1. NCBI lineage: Eukaryota > Metazoa > Chordata > Aves > Coraciiformes > Meropidae > Merops > Merops nubicus. The sequence continues at coordinate 61,282 of NW_008624934.1, read as the reverse complement.
CTGAGAGAGCCAGGCCTGTTCAGCCTATAGAAGAGAAGGCTCAGGATTAATTTTATCAGTGTATACAATACTTGACAAAAAGAGGGTATAAAGAAGGGCCAGGCTCTTTTCAGTGGTGCCCAGTGACGGTACTACAGGCAACGAGCACAAACAGAAACACAGGAGGTTCCCTCTGAACATCAGGAACTACTTTTCACTGAGGTACCTGAACACTGCGACAGTTTGCCCAGAGAGGTTGTGTAATCTCCACCCTAGGAGATGTTAAAAACTGTCTGGACACAACCTTGGGCTATGGTTTCTAGGTGGCCCTGCTTGAGCAGTAGGGTTAGACTAGATGACCTCAAGAAGTCCTTTCCCACCTTAACCATTCTGTAACTCCATGATTCCATGATAGTTAGCTTTCTGTCAACAAACATCCCTGTTATTTTCCAGCAGAGCTGCTCCCCAGCCAGGCAGTGCCTGTACCACTGCAAGGCTTTGTTCCCTCCTTCTCAAACCTAGGACACTGCCAACAGTACAACCCAGCAGCAAAGAAGGTCAGCAGCTTCCTGAAACGTAACACGAGCACAGTGAGAAAACCAAGGAAAGTGATTATCTCCTTCTACTTGTTAGACCACAGCTGGAATACCACACCAACTCTTGGGAATTCCTTTATAAGACATTAACAAACTGATGCAAGTTGAGCAAAGGACTATAGACGGTCAGAGGGCTGGAGCACTTTACTCTGTAGAAGATAGAGAGGGAACTGGACTTGCCTAGAGAAGAGAAGATTTTAATAGGGAATCAACAGCAAACATGCAGTATTAAGAGGAGGTCTTCAAGAAGGTAAAAGTAGATTCTTAATAGTGAGGAGGACAAGAAACACTGGACAGGAACTGGAACAAGACAGTTCAGAATGGATACAGGGAGACAGTTTTTACCATTAGGATAGCAAAGCACCGGGAACAGGTTGTCCTGAAAGTACATGTAGTCTCCATCCATGGAGATTTTCAAGGTCCAACAGGAAAGGCTAAATCCATCTGGTCTGATCTCAGAGCCAACAATGCTTTGAGCAAGACACTAGATCAGAGACCTTCTGAGGTCCCTTCCAACCTGAATTACTATAGGATAAGGTATTGTTTTAAGGGTATGCTGTTCTTCAGATAATAATTAAACTCTGCCTAACATACAACTTTGGCTAGTCAAATTGGGTATTTTTTCCTGGCCTTTTAATTTATACATTCTATAAATCTATTATCTCCCTACATGTTTTCTGTAGTAGACTTAGTTTTAGTCTAGGCTTAGTTCCTATAGTCTAGGAACTTAACTTTCAGTAAAAAAGGACAAGTCAGATTTCTCATTAATGTCACTATATGAAGCAATCTTATTAAACTAGCTGCTGTATAAAAGACACTGATTTTAATCTTAACATAAAAGATAAACTAGATAGAACAGTATGCACCAGAGTGTGAAGCATTACCTTGCCATTCACATCATCCTAACAAAGTAAGTGCCTTTACATTTAAGGCAAACAATAACAACAAATCCTCGACTGTATCTTTCAAGGATAACCCCTAAGTAGGTGATCATCCAGCTTCTGGTTACCTACAATGAATATGGTGAACAAGCATGACTGTAGGTGACTCGTTGCTACTGTGCTCTGATGATTTTTGCAACTTAATAAAAGAAGCTCAAGGAGGAAATGAGACTAATATAATCACATAGCATCCAATATACAGAAAAGTGGACGGCACTGTACAGTATATTAATGTCATAATGGAAACAGCTCACTGGATCTCATTCCCTAGAGCCTCTGACTCAGCCACTTGTGGTGGCTTTTGGAAACGTGTGCCACTTTACATATTTAAGCCCCACTGAGAAAATAGCATCAAAGGTTCAGGATCAAACCAATTCATTGGTTTCACTCATCTCAAGATCTGTTCCCTAGTTGCTTTGAGTGAATAGGGCTCCAACAAGATACAAAAGCTGTGGGAATAGCTATTGCCTGTGTCCCTGATGACTTTGTACATCTAGTTTCAGGGTGCATGATTACTTTTGTAATAAACAATAATCATGTTATAAACATCAATTACATAGCCTCAAAAGCCCAGGGAGTGATGCATTTATACACAGAGCAGGAAGTAAATCTGCAAAAATAAGAGAAATAGATCTACTATTTTATTTTTCTTTAGATAACCTATGGATATGAATGTGATTTCCAGAGTTTTGATAATCTACCATCCTGAAAGACTGGAATTGTAATTGCAGTTGCTCATTGTGTGGAAAGAAAAAGAAAAAACAAAACAAAACAATCAAACTGCAGACATTTCAAGCCAGGCAGAAAGAACTTTGCTATTCAAATTTAGAGAATTTACCTTATGTGACTTACTTGGTCATGAAGGAGTTCTGTGCAAAAGACAAAAATAAGATTTAAGGGACCTGAACCCTACAGATATTCATAACATTTTTGTTTTTCTGTACTGAAAGAAATCTTAGGACATTTTGGTTTCCTTTTTTTTGTAAATTCACTAAAAATAACATCGCTATAACTGTTCACAAACATTTTGATAATGTTTCTCTGCACACTCAGAAAAAGGATGTCTGTTGGAAGTGTTTCCTGATATTATTAGAGCTGGGTATTCCACGGGCATTCCAATACTTTTATATGAAACAGAAATATTAAACATATATTTAAATATATTAGTCAATTTTGAAGTCTAAGGAGCAGAATTTGGCTGCAGTTATCTTTTCTCATATTAACTAATCTTATTTCATGATCCTGCAAATTAAACAGAAATAATAGCATAACTATTATCATGAAAGACCTAATGGGAAAACCTACAGTTGTTACTTTGACTTTACTGTGGAAGTAAGGCAAATCAGGGGACAATTTGAGCACATATCTTATTTGAATTATAAGTAGAATTTAAAAAGTTAGTTATTTAAACTGTAGTTAACAGTTTAACACTAGCTTCAGCTGTCTAAAAACTTGATGTCAAATATAAGCTACACATCCAGGTTTTGTCTAGTAAACCAAGACATGTTCCAAGAGGTAAAATTATCCCTTTTCTTGTAGATATTTATCTTAAAATGGAATGAGTAAAGGTGCTTATCTCACTCCATTGACTAAAGACTACCTTAAACTAACTTACAGATAACTATATTTAGATAAGACAAAATTAAAATTAAAAGGACCATCTAAGCATTTCTTGAAATGCTGTTCTAACCTGGAGTTCAAAATAGGGAGAGATTTGAAGGGCAGCAAGATATACTTATGCAGAAACACAGCAAAATTAAAATGATGGAAAATGTGGGCTTGGTACTCAGAGGGAGAGAGATCATAGTGTCGATGCAAAAGAAAAAGGCTGAGGCACCGTCTGCCTTCTTTGGTTCATTTTTTACTTATAAGGTGTGCCATCAGCCTTTCCAGGTTCCTGAGCCTACTGATAAGAGTCTAGACCATTATCCACAGGACTGGAAGATTAAGTAAGCACTTAAGCAAATTAAGGAGCAATTAAGCAAATTGGACATACATAAGTCCATGGGACCAGATGGGCTGCATTCAAAGGTGATGAGGGAGCTCGCCAATGTCACTATGAATCCATTCTATGATTCTATCACTCTCCATCTTCTTTGAAATACTCTGGCACCTGTGATGAGGGAAGGTCCCCTATGACTAGAAATAGGGAAATGTCGTTACATCAACCATCAAGAAAGGTAAGAGGGAGGTTCCAGGGAACTACGAGCTTTTCAACCCAAACTACCTCCCTGGGAACAGTATGAAGCAAATCCTCCTCATTGTCATGCCCAGGCGCACAAAGGACAAGAACCCAGTGGTTGGGAACACCTGTCCTGGATTTACTAAGGGCGAATTATGCATGAACACCCTCACTGCCACCTCTGATGAGATGACTGGCTCAACAGGTGAGGGGACAGCAGTCAATATTGTTGGACTTCAGAAAGGCTTTCCACCAGCTATTCTCATAGGCTTATCAGTGAAATACGAATTGGATGGATGGATTGCAAAGTAAAAAACTGGCTGAACCTCTGACTCAAAGGACTGTGAACAGCAGTCCAGCTAGAGGCCACTTATTATCGGCATCTCTCAACGATCAGTCCTGGGGCCAATGTTTTTTAACATCATTATTAATGGTTAGGATGATAAGAAAGAATGCCCTTCAGGTCTGCAATTGATCTTAAATCGGTGGGAGCAGCTGAGAACCAATGGAGGGTGATTCAGTCACTACAGAGCGGTTGAAAGAGCAGGGAAGATCAGTGTTAGGACAAGAAGGCTAAGGGGCTGAATTCGAACGTATAATGAGAGGGTAAAGACAACACAAAGTCCCTCTTCTGTTAGAGGTGCTCAAGGACAAGAAAAGCAGATACACAAGATGCAACAAGGGAAAATTTTAAGAATTTATTTTGCCTGCCTTACATAATGTAAGGCAGGCAAACTTTAGAACAGCTAAGCAAGCAAATCAGACATTGAAGACTGCCGAGAAAGTATGCAGAATCTCCATCCTTGGTGATCGTCAAACCTTGAGTGGGTAAGGCCATGAGCAACCTGGTTTAAGTTAGCCAAGCTCTGAGCTGGGGTTAGACTCGAGGACTTCTAGAGGTGCCTTCCAATATAAATTTTTCTATGATTCTAAACAGTGGTATTACTCATAGTGATTAATTAATAACTATTAATTAAGAATTGATAATACTTAATGTCTCCCTGAATCACAGCTCTCCTGGATGAAAAAGTCTGATTACATTTTAAAAATATTATCAGTGAGAGGAAAATGTCTCGCATAGTAACCTAAATAAAAGCACAGCTTTCCTCTTATTCATAACTCACATCAGTTATTCATGCTTTCTCCCTCCGATATGTAAAACACATTTTCAACACAAATCAGAACTAAAGACAGGGTCAAGACTTAATAATTTAGTTCTTAATTGAAGTTCAGTGGAATATAGGTAACAACATTGAAGAAAAGTATGTAGAAAATCTCACTTCAGTGGCTGCTTATCATTACATATATCTAGAACTCTCTTTATTCCAATTCCATAGGTATATAAACTCAAATGGAAGTTTCATTCTGGGGTGGTAGGTTAATATCCCTCTAAATCTTTCATAAAGCAAAGACAAAGCAAAGAGGTTCTCTACTATCAGAGCAAACTGGCCATGCCTCAGCAGCATGGAGTACAGCACAGAGCACAGCTCGCACATTTGCTTTCGGGAAGGAACTTGTAATAGTGACCATAGTTTCATAAAAACTCTGATCTAGACACCAGGACACTTGCTTTCATTTTGGTTCACCCTTAGAAGCCTCCAACCCGTATCTCTTGCCCCCCAAAATACTTCTGAAAAGGGAGGGAAAAATTCTCTATCCACTCTTTGTGCTGATGTTTATTTGTTAGCCAAGAACACATGTGGTACCTGGCACCTTTGCTATGGCTATCATCCAAAGAGAGGAGATGTGGATTTCTGTGTTTTTCCCCAGAATATTGTGCCATTTTTTACCATCTGTCAATTCAAAGTAGAATCAATTTTGGAAGTACAGACATGAACTCAGCTTTCTAACTGGATGCCCTAATCTTGGGACAACAAAACAGAAGACTAACCTAATGGAAAGAGCAAGGGAGGGAGGGAGAGAAAGGTGTTTAAAAACTAGACAAGAATTACATCCTTGAGATATAAATCAAAAGATAAACTAAAAAGATGCTCTTGTATTTTCCAGTAGAGGTCCTATTATAAACTTGTGTCTCAATTTGTTCTTTTTTACTTCCTACATATTTTTATCAGCACATGCTGAGTTTTCTGATGAAGATTCCAATAAGCCATCAAATGATTCACCCAAGAAATGTACAAAACTCAAATACATGAATAGTGGGCTAAAAAGCTTCTCTGTTTTGGTAGCTTTTTAATGCATGAAAATCAAGAAGCAGGACACGCTGGTTTTGGACTGCAGTGATGTTGGATTAGCTTGCAACTAGAACTTTATAATCCCCTCCTTACTGGCCCCTATTGCCTCAGTGATGTTAGTTCATAACTCTGCAATATCAGTGATGCACTGCTGTACTATAACCACATAACAGTAAGAGAATGGATACTTTGAGTATAGCTCAAAACCTGTCTTCTGTAAGGCTATAAACAACTCTTTAAATAAATAACTCTTTGCAATATTACTTTTGTCATATGCTTACAGTTTTTCCAGCCCAAGTAGAGCATGCCATAAGTTTCACGCTGTAATTCCTGACAAGTTAGTGTTTTATGGTAAACCTAGACTTCAAGTGACCTGACATTAGCGATGTTTATCTGCCATTTAGACTGCTAGATACTAAGAAACATTTCCTTCATTCCTAGAGCAGCCAAGTCAGGCTCGATCCCCATTCTGTCATTCCGACTGGGAGCCATGAGCAGCAGTGTGAATATTTTTACAGGAGGTTAGGGGGCTTGGAGCTTGTCTCCTAGTGATAAAATTAGAGAGGAGAATTAAAGTGATTACATTCTAAAAATGACTTACTAAAAGTGACAGGTTTTTCTAACCTAAATATTTTTTAAGTACCAAATTTGTCACTTCTGTAAGTTATATGTTATGAACTGTAAAATTATTTTATTGCAGCAGTAAAACAAATTAAGTACTTTTAGTGAATGTTTTTAGATAAATCAGGGACCTTGTATTCAATTCACATTTTATTTGTTTATATAAAGATTCTTTTATATTTGACTGAGTTGCTGCAGAGCCCTGAATCAGGAAAAGAAACGAATGTACCCACAGCACTGCCAGCCCCCCAGTTAAGTCTCTCCTGAGCCAAAGCAAGCCATTGAGTAAGCTAAATTTAAAAACTAGGTAGTTAAGACTGCTGAGGTGGTCTACTGACAATTTAGAAGATGTGTCCAAAGGAGAGACAGAGAAAGTATTAACAACACACCAGCTGCACACTGAAATTATTGTACACAGTTCTGAGTATTACATTTGCCAGTTAAGGCCAAATCCTTCCCATTACACCTCAAGAGCCTCCACTCAATTTAGACACTTTGTTCTCTGTATTAGCACCCACCACACTCTGGTCTGCAGCCTCTTTTGTTAGATGCAGCAGTGGCAAAGTAGATTCAGAAGAACAAGAGAAGCTATGACAGATAACCACCATGAAAAGCCTTTTGGTCCACCAGCTTCAGAAGACCAGTAAGCTGCTTCCAGTAGTCTCGTAGACCCTAATCTAGTATCTCAGGAGCAATTGCTGTTCTACATAGCAACCTGATCTCCAAGTACTCTTCTCAGTGCTCAGGAGGTGATATTTCTATTGGCAACAATAAACAGGATGATACCTTCCTCCTGAAGAACCTACACCACAACTGCTCCTCTCTTCACCTTCCCCTTTCACTTACGAATAAAGCTACCGTAAAGAGTCTGAACAGAGAACAAGGGCACTTATAAGATTTTGCTTAACTACCACCTTGAGTTATCTACATCCAAGTTATTGCAACTTTAGACTACATGAAATACATAGTATTTAAGTGTAACTGAAATCTTAAGTGAAGACCTAAATCCCCTGTCGAGTCAAGAGCACCACAACTCTCATTTGCAGGCAGCAGTGAGATGTTCTGGTGTTTTGTACAAGGCCTTAAATGAGCCCCCACAAATTCCTCCCCTATGTCAGTGTCTGGGCAAATATCTGAGGACTCGTTATTTGAGTGAAGTTCACTCGCAGCCATACTGCAGGGTAAACCATCTTATTACCTGAGCTAGACTAGCTCAATTATAATCTAAAATTTCAGGAGACCATCTAGGTTGACTGAAAAGTCTCATTAAACTCAAGGTATAGACTGGGGTGGGGAAGGGGTGGTGCTCCACACGGGTACGAGACTTCACTGAAGAGAAATAGCTAAGATACAGCTAGGCTTGACTTTGAAATTAAATACATAATTACAAGAAATCAACCACAGCCATTCTCTAACCCTGCTTTTCAAATATGGGAATATGGTACAGAAAAAAAGAAGGCTTGGTGATTTGTTTATGTTAAAAATGAGTCTATATACATTGATGATTAATATAGTATTATGAAGATGAAATTAACTATCTGTGCTAAGTACAGTAGGATTCCATGGTTGTCAGTATACCACACTACAGCCACTGAAAATTACACATCAGGCTTGAGGACTAGGTCTTCAGATGTGCCCTTTTTTTGGTTTAGGTTTTTTTTTTTTTTTTTTTTTGGCTGAGCATCTGTTCTAGTTCACTTACTGAGAATTCATAAATCTACAGGTGACCTAAAAAAGAATATTTCAAAATGTTATGACAGAAAGAATGAGTGGCTGGTTGGGAAAATATTTTATGATACATAGACAAGGTAGATATTTAGAGTGCTGTTAACATATTACTGAAAAAAGGCATGAAAAATCACATGAGGTTACATCTTTCAATTTGTTCTCCTCTTGTACCCATGGAAAACAATAAAGATCGCTGCATGCTCTGTCCTTTCAATGTGCAAATACCTACATGTGCACGTGACCAGTTTTAGCAACACTGCATCTGAAATTACTACAATTAGCACTCAGTAGACTACTCAGGGGAACTTGTGAAAGTAAATTCTAGTATTTGTGCACAGAAAGGTTTAGATTGGTGCGTTTTAGAAACATAAACAAATACTAAGGTGGTTGGTTGTTTTTTGTTTTGTTTTGGCCTTCGAAGGAAGACCAGTGACCTAAACACCATCTTCAAATAATAGTTTTAAATCTTATTTTTGAGATTGGAAAGTACATTTTGGCTTGTATTCCAATCAATTCTGTGCAATTTTTATTATAATTTATCAGATAATAGAAAGCCTTTAAATCTGGGTAAGAGACAGTTCATAGCCATATATTAACTACTTCACAGTGTGGGATACTGCACAATGCAAGAGATTCAAATAAAGATTTCAGATGTTATCAAAGTTACGTAGTATCAATTTAAAAAGAAACTAAATCTTCAGAAAACAGATAGATTTTCTCCTACCAAAATTTCAGAAGCAAACTAAAACATCCAGAAAGCTGGAATTTATAAGCAACTGCTTTCTTTAATGTGCGTGATAAACCTCACCCTTAAAAAGTAACAAAAAAAAAATTACTTATTTATCTCTCAGTTCAATGGAGAAGACACACCAGCCATAACTATCTCCAATACAAGTATTCAACCAAGGCCTAAAAAGTTTGCTTCCTCTCCATATAAATACTTTAATAAAAGATGAATTAAGAGGGAAAAGATGTCAAAAGTGATAACAACACCACCAGTTCATCTTCCAGTATCTTCACAGCTCTTGAATCTTTACACTGTATTCATAGGTGGAAGTACAAAGACTGAATAGAAGGGGAGGACACTAAAAAAGGGGAAGGTTGCCTTCCTTATCATACATAATTTAAACTACAGCTAGAGCCAACCCTATTGTAAACATGAACTAAACAAAAATGTAGAAAGTTATATGAAAAAGAACAATAATTTAGGCTTAAACTAGCAATGCCAATTGGAAATAACTAGGAAATTTGTAAGTCTAATTAGGCTTTTTTCCCCTCTGGGAACACATAAAATGCCAGAACTTCAAGTCATCCACATACAGCTGGATATATCTCTGAGCTTGTACCATCCCATTACAAACGGTATGAACAACACACAGCATACAACAAATCTACACGGACTCTGGAGATAAAAATCATCCACTGAGTCTCAGTTATCTGATTTCAAATTCACTGTCAAGGGGCAATAATTTGTCATTTCTGAACACCAAGGGGAAGAATGATGTTCCTTAGTGCACAAAGACATCTCTTTACTTTAGAGTATTTCCAAATACAGCTACTGCTTAAAGGTTTGGAGTCTGATGCTTTTTTCCATAGCACAAGACAAAAAAAGCTCCGAAGCCAAGGACAGAGAAAGAGCTGATCTAGCATTTTCCCATTCTAAAATCCTCTGTGAAGGGGTTTTAAGTGTGAAGAAGTGAAAATAGGTAGGTAACATGCACTAGAGCTAGTTTCATTATTAACTCTTCCTCTGCAACTACAGGAAGGGTTAGAAAGTAACAGGGAGGGAGGGGGCAGGGGGAGAAAAAAAAAATGTATTTTTTTAATTCCTTGTTGGTAACCTGGAATAGCAAAGGAAAAGAGAGAGAATTATACAGAATGACTATGTCAGGCAGAAGAGATTGATGACGGAGTGACAGACTTCCTGTTATTCCCAGTTCTATTATTTGTATTTCCTAGCACCACTAGCACTAGCAGACCAACGGGGGGGGGAGAAGGGGG
>NW_008624934.1:0-51011 GCF_000691845.1 Merops nubicus | reverse complement strand
GGAATCGAGGGAGAAAGTGGGGAAGGGAAGAGGTGGGGGGGCATTCTGCACATTCTCTGAAGCCCACATTCCTTTTGATCATGAAACTCTTCCCCATGCTAAGAAACCTTCCTTAAGGTTTCCTTCCTCCTCCCCTCCTGCCTTCAAGTATTGTCCCTAAAAGCACAGTTTCAGAAACTAACCCTTTTCACTTGCTTCTTACAAACGCTGCTCATAACCATTCTCAAAATTAAACCACACTAAATACACAGTCTTAATTAATTTTGCTATTGATTCATAAAACTTGCCGTGTTCCATCTGCAAAAAGCAACGATTCTTCCCTATTTACAGTATGAGAAACTCATGCTGACAATTCAGCTGTTATTAGCACAGGCTGGCATGATTTCTTCTCCAAAATATTTATCACATTATTTTCACTACATCCAAAATTACCCCATAAAAATAACATATCTGTATGTCCAAATACCATAAACTCCTTCCTTCAAATTGTGAGATCCCTGGCCAGGCATTCAAGACTCTACAATCCCAGGTAAACACACTTAAAATTACCATCTTTTAGAACTAGCGTATCACTACCTTAAAACTCATTTAATAGTTTTATCTGTTTCTATCCAGCAGTGTAAATAGCTGTTTGATTAAAAAAGACATGCTGCTCCTGCAGACATGTTTAACTTTACAAGCCACTACATATGAAACAAAATTTTGCAGATCTTGGCCAAGGTCTCTCAACGGTTACTGCAAAATCACTTCTATCTTCTCTCAGATCACACCTTCAACAGGAAAGCTCAGGTTAGCCGCAACATTATTTTACACAAGTAAACCTCACATGGTGATACTTCCAGAGGAAGGACTTGGCCAGGACAACAGTCACAGAACCTGCACCTGTAACTTAGACACCTATGGAGACTTCGAGATGCCTGCAAAACCTGTCACACTTCTAAAGAAAATAGCAACAAACTCCCTTGGAGATGGTGCCATTAAAATGTCTTCATCCCTGACCCAAGGGACACAGATTTATTTAACGTCTCCCAAACAAAAAGACTATTCAGAATTTAAGCAAGTAAAAAGCAGCTTACCCAAGCTAATAAGCTAAAAGAAGTCCTTATACAGGTCACACATGACAGTTCATAAACCAATACAAACACTTATTTTTAAAAGAGCAGTATTATTCGATATAAACTTTTACCTGTAATACATGGAAATTACTACTACAGCTTCTTACACAAAGATCAGAGAAGAGGTTTGGGGTTTTGTCATCCATCATTGGCCTCTAAAATACAAAACAGTTCTTTGATAGACTTTCTGAATAGCATTTAGCATACTATGTGCACCTAGAAAACAAAGTACTCATATTTGCTCAAACATACAGCCATAAGGATGTATTCGGAGAACTAGAGAGAGAGACTCTCTGTGTTGGCATTTCCAGAAACTTAAAATACTGCAGTCGTTTTTCCTAAAAGCCATCATTTAACCTTTCCAAAGCTACAGGTCCAAAGTCAGTTGTAGGCCATTCACTGTCGAAATCTATCCACTGACAAAGTATTCCTGTCATGTGGATGATGATGCCTCGTTGAGGCACTCTGTTCCCTGCCTGGCTATGCACAAGAGGAGATGTCCGACCGCTGTCACACTTTACGCCCACTCACAGTGAGGGTTGTTCTCGCCCACCTGCAGGCTCAGTAGAAAGCTGGAGGGCAAACTAATACTGGTTAGATTAAATCAGTCCTTCAGACAGATCTAGTCCATAAGGTGTCATGTCCACACTTGCTTTTCTGTACCCTCTAGCCTTCCAATTAGAACTGAACATACCAGGACACATCACCACTAGAAATACACATCAACACGTCCAAAGTTGCAATTTTTTCTTTGAAAAAAACTAGTCAGCTATAGAAAAGGAAAAGCTTTCGCAATGCCACAAGTTACTACACCACGAAACCATAAATATTTAACTTTGACTTCTCTTTTTTTATTAATAGAGGCATAAGTATAATCCTCCAGGCACGAACGCCAGGAAGGCAAGGCAATGAGAATAGAGGTTTAATGCTGTTGAATGGGCATAGTGACTGCACTCCCTGCCTGCAGCTAAAGATCGCTACTACAAAGGCATTCTCCCAGTTACTGCTACTAATAGTTGTTGCTGGGCAGCTATGTATACAGGAACCTTAGTTTAAAAGGGAGTCTAAAAAAAAAAAAAAAAAGTCTAATCGTTTTCTGTTACAGACCAGAGTTCTGCTAAAGAAATTTAATCCTTTTTCCAATATGGAAAAAGCCAACTGTGTACAAGTTTACTGCAGTTTCAGCCAGTGGACTCTAGTAACATTGATTATAATAACTTCGTCCTCCTCCCTTAAGAAAAACAGACATAAACCGCACCCAAATAGGCTACTCAGACTGATAAAATTCTTCCTTCTATCCTTCCCTCCCCCACAAGTTGTGCCTTCCATACAACCACAACTTCCCCAGATCAGAGGACACTGTCAGTGCAGGCTGACCAATCTCAGAGGTGTTTTTTTTTTTTTTTTTTCTTCAAGATACTCTGTGTTAACAGCTTGAGGGGGTTCAATCAGCACTGCTTTGATCTCGGCTGGAACTATAATTATTTAACATTGTTACAAGGATTTCTATAATCCATCCTACCATTAAATCCCTTTTACACCCTCATCTTCTGAAGGCTAATCTGCATCCATACACTCAGTTTGTCTCTTCAGCTGGTTTCATCAGGCTCTGGCATTCTCCAACATCCAGAGTGATGGTTCTTTTTTTTTTCTAATGAAATCATTTTCTTTCAAATTGAAAAGCGCAAAAGGTCTTGTGCATTTGCTACCTTTTGATGAGATAGCTATATAACAGCAATACAATCCACTCTGCTGCAAACTTCCTCCCAGTTTCATAAAATTCATTTTCTCTGTGGTGTTTTCATTGAACTGATGATACATATGTGTGTTATATACACAGCTGAGGAAAAAGAAATCAAGTAACACCAGCAGTTGCTCTGTGAAACTACAGCACAGCCAAGAATAGTAATAGTGTTCTCATTTCTCGATATACTCCTCTTGATAAATACTGCACCCAAACTTAGAAAACTAGGTAAATAGATTGGGAATGCTTGAAAACAGAAATATTTTATAATTATAATGTATGAAAGACACACACCACACAGAAAAATAATTTTAATAGAATCAAAGGAAATAAGTGTCAGGAACAGAATGAATACAAAGCAGCGTAAAAATGAAGAGTATGAACAAAATCAGACCAGGGATATAAAAGGAGATGATCAGAAATTATGAATGATCAAAAGGGAATAGAAACAACAAAAAGCTTTCTTCTTTTTTTTTGAATGAAATGGAACTTGATGAGGAAAATGAAATTTTTCCAGCATGTGTGTACAAGTACATTGAGGAAAGTGTGTCTTTCCTGCATTCATTTTGTGTGAATCATTCTGAAGCTGCCAGAATGTACACATTTGCTCACTAAGCACCATGGGACTGTCACCTTCATAGCCACCATGTCGTGACTGCACGTGTGAAAGGGAACACAAGTGCAGGCAGGAAGGTGGGAATGACAAATAAAACAGGTAAGTACCACTGGGCCATAATTAGGAGAACCATACAGAAGCTTAGGCGCTACAGTCTTCCTATCAAGTACAGATAAATAATCTCACGCCCTCTTTCTCGTAATACATATCTAGAAGGTTAATTAAGAACAGCATATATAGACTTGTTTTACTATTGCAAATAGTGCATAAGGCAAAAGGTGAACTGTAGGTAGTGTTTATAGAAAAGAAAAACTGAAGAAAGTCAATGAAAAACAAACACAATGGGTCAAAATTAAGAAACTTGCATAGAGAAAATAGGAGCTTTAAAAGGGTGAATTTTCTTTTATTCCCCTTAACTGCTAAGATAACATACTTGAAAAAATCATCATGCAATAGTCTTAATTCTAAAATACTGCTTAGACTTATAGCTAATAATTAAAACATAGGCAGTAGATTCAACTGATTTTCAGAAGAAGAAACTAAGAGCTACTGATACTTCACACACATTATTTTAGAGTATATCTTCAGTCAAATTTATGGCACTATTTTTTTTTTTTTTTTAAAAGTACAAGATAATAGAAGAAAAATTTACTGTTCTCTTTAAGAACAGATTTGTCCTTAGGAACATTCCTTTTCTATCCCCAGGCAATATTTTAATAGCTTCTCCTTTCAATTCTAATATTTGTGTATTCCTATGCATAGTTACAGCAAAAATATATACAGTTACAGCAAAAATCCTACCACTAGCAAGTAAAATAAGATCAAGACTCATGTGCATTATGCCACAAGACTGCTTTTCACAGCCATGATTAGAGTCACAAAATGTGATGGAGTTTTTGAAATATGAACAAAAATAAACACCAAAGGACTGCAGAATCTAAATGAGTTATCATTTAAAAAATTAATGTGTTACTTAAGATCTTACTGTCCCACCGATGGTGGAGTCACTGTAAAATGAAAATGAACAGTCTCAAGATTTAACTCCTACTTTTCAGACGATAAACCTATCAATTTTAAAAAGTATACAAGTTAAAACATCTTGTATATTAAGATAAGGATTTTAATAAAAAATGTTTCAAAATAGGAAGCTCAAAACATCAAGTAAAACCATGAAAAAAATATGCTGTAGACAACAGAAACTCAACAAGTTATCATTTTAGTACTTATTTATTGTACTGAGAATTCTCTGTCTTACTGAAGCAATTTACTTGCTCTTTAAGGCACTTTTACATTGTCAGAGGAGTGGAAAGAGGCCTTCAGCATTGCTTCCATTCATATCCCTATTAATGTATGCAAGCTAAGAGTTTGCTGAATATGTAGAAAGTACAATGATAAAGGCAGCTCCTTCCTGGAAGAGCTTCTGACCTAAGGCCACAGTCCTACAAACACTTAGATATGTGCTTAACTTTATGTCTGCAAGTAGTTCTCTGTTTAACAGCATGCTCATATGCATTAAATTAGAAGTGTGTAAATGCTTTGCAAGATGGGAGCCTTTAAGATCAAAAGCATTCTTCTGAAAGTGCATTTTTATTTTTTTTTTATTACTACCTGGAAAGAAAAAGTAGAATTAAATAAAAAAAAAAAGACTTATTGATTCGATCTTCAAATGCCAGGTTAGTCTGGAAATATATATCTAAACACTTTTTTTTTTTGCACTGTTCTATGAAGTCTTTTTCTTGGAGACGTAAGGTATTTTCAGATGCCCTAAAATATACTTGTTCCTATCTCTCTACCTCAACAAAAAAGTCCAAGGGCTGGTGAACACTCTCCTGATGACTGTGGCTAAGTCTTTCTCTTAAAAATTAAGTACATTTTTCTATTTACTTCAAGAGAACCAGAATTTCTAAAGATATATTTTGCTATCCTTAAATTTAAAGACCAAGTTTGACTACCTTGACATCAAATATATTTCTGCCCTTTGTTAAATTAGTGTAATTGCTAAATTTGGGCATCTAGCTGTCTGCAACAGTACTCACAGTGGTTATTACCACATTTCTGGAGAGAAGGCAAGATCAAACTTAGCAATATTTGGCAGCATGTAACTCTACAAGCAGTCCCCTGACGTCCATAGGGCATCACAGAGTGATGAGTACTCCAACGGAAGGTGGCCATGGTAGGTTACAGCAGTCAGCTTCAGTATTTGGTATTCTTTATATATGCAGATAGACTGCTTAGCACAGATAAAGCAAAGCTGTGACTGCTGGTGAGCAAAATAAAGTACTATTTCACAGTTATGATGTCATCAAAGGACTATATTTCATGGCTATAACATCTTCGCAAATATATACATGAAGTGGTATCCCCTAGGAACACTACTGGCTAAGTCTGCCTGAGGTCCAGCAAGGTGGACCTCCTTAAATTCCATTTAATGTACATTAAGATTTGAATATCAAGGAAGTCTAAATAGCCTGAGGGCAGAAAAGGCATTCTGAGTTTCATACACTGTAGCATCCTTGCCATATTACATGAATTTTTCTATATATTATGTGCTGTGTTATCTTCAATTCACTCTTTTAAAATTTCAGCATACCATTTTCCTTTTATGCATTTATCTGTGCATATATGCTTTATATATTATATGTAATTACAAAATTACAACTCAAGTGAATCTCATATAATATATAAACTATCATTGATGCGGTCTCAGAATTTCAGATCTTGAAAATAGAATTTGATTACTTTGTTCACTCTAAACCAATATCACTGTAATATCAGCCTTAAGCAATACGGGCTGCTAAAATCATTTGGTTCCATTTTTCCAAAAAGGAAAACTGATAGGATTATTTTCATGATAAATTAATTTTACCATGTAATTGCAATTATGACTTCTAATTAATGAATGGTTTCAGCCTCACTAACTAGGTCAGCATTTTTCTTTTAAAAATATATCATTTTTCTCTTTAGATAAGCATCATGCTATGTCCAAGCTTTGGGTAAATGCACATAGCATTTTTATAGGGCAATGATCCCAGAAGCCGAGAAATGGTGAAAGTAATGTGACATGCTTTCCTACACATTCAACCCATTTTTAGTCTCTTTTACAAGAAAAATTAAAAGCAAGCAGATGGCAATGGCAAAAGGCTTTTTAATAGGGAGGATCACAGTTTCTAAGTGCTATTAGAGCATTATTTAATTCCTTGACCGACTTTCCCTGTATGTGGAACACTGAACAATGTGAGACCAATGAATCAGTAGAACAGCTGATCTATTGCATCGTGCCTGTAAATATGCATATGACATTACAGAATATATTGACCAGTGGCAGAATTCAAGGAAAAGGGGGTTTCTGTGATCAGATGAATTCCTATGAAGACGTATTGAACGAAACTGAAGCCTACTTTATATGTCATGTAGGCCAGGGGCCAATGATTCTCACTGTCCATTGCTCTGTCAGATCACATTTGAAGGTACTATGCAAGAACGTTTCTTCAATGTTCCTTGAAGATGTCCTCTGGCATATATATATATATATTTATATACACACACCCCATTTTAGCTTCTACATTGTTTACCTCCCATTCACATCCCTGTCAACAACCTTATCACATGGTTCTCTGATTCCAGATGATTCATGCTTTGCAATATATAGATACAGAAAAGAAAACTGAGTAAGCTGTAACTATTAAAACAATGATGAGCAGGACAAGATGAGAGAACTCTAATTTCCTTGGAAGAGGCTCAAAATTTGATGGCTAAAATGTTACGGATACAGTAATCAAACTAAACGCTAGCTCTTATCCGACTGCAACACACGAAAATATCTGCTGTTCTGTTGTATTTGTTTTTTTTTTTCTGCTGCTAGAAGTAGTCACACATTTAAAGAGCACCTCTTAAAGAAAATTTCCATGAAAAGTTGAGATCCAATACATACTTTGAAAAACAGTCAACATCAAATGCTAAGAAGTTCTGCAATTCGGGAAGAAAGTTATTATTGAGACAATATCAATAAAAATCATAAAATACAAATCACAATAGCAAAAAAGTAAATAAAGTTTACATTTATACATATTTTATCAGATCACAATAAACAGTATGAAGTATTTACAATGTTGCATTACACAAACCTTGAAAACAGAACTGTATTACACCCAAAAAAACTCTCAGTGAATGCTTACCAGGAGTGCTGTCCAGATAGTCTCTTTTTTTAATGAGAATTAGTATTTATTTATATAGGCAGGCCAAAGATTCATGAACTGATTAGTAGTTTTGGCATTGCAGTGCAAGTATCAAACTTCAGATAACTTAATGAAGGGTTTTTTTTCATACAATGATGTAATTTGAAATTCACTCTCCCTTAAGAACCACCTAGCCCAAAATGCATATATGCAATACTCAGGAACAGTATGTTCATAGTATACACTATGCTTTCTAAATTATGCACAATAATCTATCGCTGTGTCTTTATGCTGATAAAGCACCTTTAAAAACAATGCAACTATACTGCCATAAGAACAGAGGTGCACGGACCTGAATGAGCCCACCTTAAGTATTTTTTCCAAGTAAAATGATTTTTACAGCGTTGTCCTCCATCTAACAGCCAGTGTACTTTTTTAGTAACAAACAATATGCCAGTGATTAATCCTGCGATACGCAAGAGAAAATGACGTAAAATACTGGCAAGTTTTTCTGTCTGTAATCCACAAGAATACACCGTGAAGTCAAATATGGCTGTTCCTGTTTTCCAGTTGAATAGATTGCCTAATACTCCTGAAAGAGGTGAAGGGGAGCAAAGGGAAAGGAGCAATGATGGCACAATTTGATTAATTTTTTTCTCTAACATATGATAAAAGATGCATAGATACACTGTAGTGGTTGCCCACATTGGCAAAACAGGCATACACAAGCATCTTCCTCACAGATATGAATTAATATGTTACAAATTAAAAATTGGTTTTGGAATTAGCCCTCATTATTGAAAAACATATTTTGAAAGCTTTGAAATCTTTTTTTGGGGAAAAAAAAAAGCAAACCAACAACAAAAAAAAACCAAACAGGAGTTCAGATGTCCTCTACATAGCTGCTTTAGAAGGTCTAAAGTAATGCAGCTGACTGCAGGAAAAACTAGGAACAGTGGCCACTGTGCAGTTACAGCTTTCTAAACACAGGCTTTAATCCTTATTACTTCTGCCTATCCAAATATCAGCATTGGTATATTACTAGTTTTAATACCAGGCCATACTGCTGAGTAGTTCTGGGGTTTCTCACTGATTCCACTATACCATGTTTAAGTAACTAAAAATTTTATAACTACACAAAAATGAGGTCTGATGCAATTAAGACAACCATACTTACTTTTGCCATGTTAGTGAATAAATGCTGAGTGATTGCATAGAGTTTATTGTGGCATTTCTTATGATGCATCTTCACTGCACTTTACATAGATAGTTACACGTACCATTGACTGAAGCCTACAGCAATGAGAGAAAAAAGATCTGCTATTCAGTTAATATCCTTCTTTTGAGCATGCAATGGTAAAGCCCCCTAAAAAATGAAAAATGGTAATCAAAAACCTAAAGCCAAATGTGTGCTAAGCTGGTCTCACTGAGCTAAACACAAATACTGAGAAGGTCAAGGTCACAACTGAGAGAGGAATTCTGCCCTTTTAGGACTGCTGTCATCCCATGACCA
This sequence comes from Merops nubicus, assembly GCF_000691845.1. Classification (NCBI taxonomy): domain Eukaryota; kingdom Metazoa; phylum Chordata; class Aves; order Coraciiformes; family Meropidae; genus Merops; species Merops nubicus. The sequence continues at coordinate 41,848 of NW_008624934.1, read as the reverse complement.
CTATGTCCAGTTTCATTTTTGACTCTGAACCACTCTGAACTGTCTCATTTTGTGGGTAAATACTAGTACTCGTTTGTCACTCAACAGTGTCACATTAATTTCTCACTCTCAGCAAAAGCTAGTTCTTTCAAAGGGAGGTACAATGGTTCCTGATGATCAAATTTTTCTTGTTTTATATTATTCCAATTTTTATGTTATGCTGTCTTAAGAGAGTAAAAAAATGAAGAAGTTTTCAAAGGGGTAGGAGGAAAATGTATTTTGAAAATCAACATATTTTCTTTAATGCAGTGCTGAACACAGAGTACATCACTGAAATGAACTGAAGCCTGTCTATATCACAAATAAAGTCACTAGCATCTTGCTCTAGGCTTTTTCATCCAGCTGCTGGTCTACAGCTTTGTGTGTTAAATAGCACTAAGTTTTGTATATAGTTCAATATATTAACACACCCGCCCTCCAATTGTTCAAACCAGTGTTGCTATGCAGTATTCTGCATGCAATAATCTTAGCTGAATTAATGAGGAAAACACAACAAAGAACAAAATAGTTGTGGACCAATTACATGTCCCTTTTGATTCTCATTCCATCTGTTTCCAAAACCAGACATTGTTTCCCAGTCCTTTGCAATTACCAGGGTGTTATATTGCCTTTATGACCAAACTACAGTGGAGACAGCTGAAAAGTGCAAAGCTTTCTGCCAGCCTCTGCAGGTCCCTTGGTGCATGAAACTACAAGAAACAATGCATTGTAATGCAGATGTTCATTGATTCCCTGCAGAATATCACAGACTAGGAGCCCTTCACTGTGTGACCTAGAGGGATTTGTACTTTACATAATATCCACTACATAGCATATCATGTCCAAAGTGAAGTACATAGTGAATCTGATCATTTGTCCCTTGCACATGCCTTTTCCAGCTATCAACTTTTTTTCAGAGAACAAGAAGTCTTTTGTGCTTGAAACATAAATGCCAATCAAAACAGAATACATTTCTAATGTGCATCAACTTCCATTCAGAGTTCAATGGCTTTTACGAGTCAGGCCAATGTTCTTGCCTCATGATGGACACATACAAGTACAAAAGAATTTAGAAAGACATCAGATCAATTTCAAGTCTACCTAGTCTAGGAACATGACCACTTGCTGATTAATATGGTTTCCAAATAGTAATTTACCCATAACACACTGAAAATATAAAGCCTTGCTATCTCATGTAAATATTTCACATATGGGTAAATAGAGGATCAGGAATATTGAGTGAATACCATCAAATTAAAACCTAATAGACTTGAAGGTTTTTTGGTACTGTTGTTTTTCTGAAGCATTTTGACTAGGATAAAAATGAAGTTTTGCATTTGAAAATAGTCTAAAAGGCTAATTGTTTAAATAAAATTAAAGTTCTCCAAATGTGAAATGTACATATGAGAAAACATTGTTTCTAAACTGGGTTCATTTCTATAGCAACTAATTTTGAAATTAAATTTAAGTTCAGATATATGTTAACTGTGAAACAAAGATAAGGAAATGGCATCCCAACTGACAAAACAGTTGGAATGCTTGACAAGGGCTCCAGTACTCAGTGATGAGCTCACTGCTTTTTGGTATTTTAAGCTGCAAGTCAAATGAGGCAATGCTTATCTACAAGTTTACAGAATCCTACTGTATTTGCACCTTGAATCATGAAAGAGATGCTATACAAGTCACCATAAAAAGTGACCTCAAGACAGGAAATATATTGTCGTTTTCAAAATTTAGTACAGCCTATTCACATTATTTTAGGGGAACTGTACCTCAATTCACATTATTTTAGCGGAATTACACCTCAATTTCCTCTTAAAGCCTTGGTGACCACCATTTCTGGTTAATGGGCATCATTTAATCAGGTGTCACCACAAATGAAAACTCTCCCCATGACTTGTAGGTCATGCAACAGCCTGTTTCCCAAAAAAGTCAAAACTGCACATGGGAAAGATGACAGCAAATGTTTGGTTGCTACTTCCATGTGAGTTCACACAGCCACCCATGCTTTCTCATCTTTCAGGCCCACAGAGGGAGCAGTCTGCCAACAAGATCAATTCCCACGAAGAACAGGCATTTTTTGCACTAAGCCAGTCTGCTAAATGCAAAGGAAAGTTTAATTACATGTGCCAAAGAATACTTCTGGGCACTGAGACCAAATAGGTCTTATGTGCTGGGAGACTTTCTCAGCCTTTGAACAGGTGACTGCATACAAACTACCTCTGGAGAATGCTCCCTGCAATGCTTTAACTCCTGCACCCTGAGATCCACTTGGGAAGAGTGTGAGCTGGCCTCAACAAAAACATGCCAGGGACCATATTAACACTTCACAAGTACATAGAACTCAGCCTCTGTCACTACTGAATTTACTAACACAGGTGGAGCCTATTTTTCCTTGCAGTCCTTAGCCCTACATCTTGCCATTACCAGACAGAAATGTGCTCACACTGCCTCAGAGCAAGGTCTGCAGGAGGGAGCAGCAGCGACAGCCAGCAGAATAATTTATCAGTCCCAACTGGTCACAGCAAGATGGACAAATGGTCCCAGGTTATACACTTAAGAATGACTTTTAAAATATCATTTCTTAAATATCAGTTCTTACAATCATTTGACAGGAAACTCAGGTTTTGTTACAAAAAAAAAGGGCGTAGGGGGCCAAAGCTCAAGAGTTCACGCTTTTAGGAGACATTTGGCAGAGAGTCCCAGTGAGGCATGGATGAAGGTAATTTCTGCACTAACTACACCATAAAGGTCAAAAAAGTGAAACAGTGCAAGAGTACTTGGGGAGCAATGGTTTTAGTCAACTAGCTCCAAAATGCAATGATGGCTTGTAGAGTTCTGCTGAAAAAGTTTACATAGTCAACACAAATCTGGACTACAGATGGAAGTGGACTGTGAATACTGCAGTGCTTGAAGATTTGGATGAGTTCTATATAGAAGACTGAAATTCACTTGAAAACCTGCATTTACTATCCAGCTGTGGTAACCTCTTCAAACAGCTCCAGTATCAGAATCTAGCATTTGTTTAACCTGCCTTAATAGTATCCCAATGTCAAAACATGACCTGCAGTGCAAGGGTTAACTTTATGACTATTATGCCCTTACTTTGCCTATGCTGTGTCTGCCTGGCCTCCTCCTAGTTCCCCAGTAGTGATCAAAAACAGATCAAGATTCACAGAAATCCTCCCCCACTCCTCCAAGACCCCCAATCCAAACCCCAGTATGGGAGCCTGGCTCTCTGCTTTTAATCCAATATCCACTTCACTACAGAAGATTTATTTAGACTGCCTCTTGTTTCATAAAGGGCTCCAAAAGTCTGTAGTGATTTTTGACACTTTGTTATAATGTTTCTATGACCCCCCCCTGCCCCCACCTCACATACCACACCACCACCCAGCCTCATTTTCATACGGATACAAAGCATCGGGATAAAATGATGGTTCATTATAGTGGTACAGAGCTCTTATCTTCATCCGGCAAGAGTCATTTCCTTCCAAAGATTGAAATGCAAATGTGAAAATTAATGATAACTGCATTATCTGATAGCAGAGATAATACCGATTCACTGTCAGAGTAACACACAGTCGTTCTATGATTTCCTCTGCTTCTTCACAATATTCTTCTTACTGTCAGACTATATCTATGGTTAACTATGTTTCATGGATTTTTGTTAATTTACATCAAATAGCATTTCCAGGATCTTCTATCTACCACATTTCCCCAATCAAAAAAGAAACAAAATCAGGACAGTAATCTTCAAGTCCTTCTTAGGACTGGTTTAAAAAGAAAGAAAGAAAGAAAGAAAGAAAGAAAGAAAAAAAAAAAGTAAAAAGGGGAAAAAAAAGACTATTGTTAATGTCTGTTTCCATCTTGCAGTGGTCTTCCAATCATTCCAATCTGTATTACAGAGTTTTGCTTTGTAACCCAAACTGTTTATAGCATTACTAAATAATGCAGAGTAAACCCAACAATCTATACATATTTACAGTGATTCTTATCAATGGTTACAGGAAACCTATTCAGAAAAGCTTTACAAACTACCTTTTGTAGCAGGTAAAAATATGAACCTGGCATGTCAGATGCTCATGAGAACCTTTCTGATCCAAATCTTGTTAAAGCAACACACCAGAATTAACATGAAAGCCTGTTTCCATCTTTTATTAAACATTAATAGCAGTAAAGCTTAATATATCATTATTTTAAGGAACTACTTATTTTTCTATTTACTATTTTTCTTAAACTTTGATATTTTAAGACACCAACCTGTAATAGAAATTAAACAAAACTATGCTCTGCTATATTTAACTATCCTTCATACTATTTTTAAGACAGTTCTCTGATAAATGTATAAGAGTTATGAGTATATGTATATGAGTTATATGAGTCTTCTAAGAAGTAACACAAGTTGTGAGTTCATCCTGCTTTATTATTAATAGTAGTTCTCTTGATTTATGTGAGGCAGAATTTACACAGAGGAATCTTGTGTTTTATGTGGAGATAATGTAAACAATACATAAAAAACTACAATAAAATGACAATGACTGTTTTAGGTCTTATTTTCCACTGCACATTCCTTTTCTTTCATTTTGGGTATGTGGACAAATCACACTCTCACTTCCTAAGAAGAATTCAGATACATTTCAAAAGAACTTCTGAGACCGACTTTCAAGACTATCCAACTCACAAAATCAGCACATTCTGCTAGAAAGTTGTGCTTCTTTATGGCTGTGAAAGCAAGAGCTTACACAAGGAATATGGATAATCTAATTGACAGTATGCTGCATGTGAATTAAGAGATCCAATTCCTCCTTAGGACCAAGATTCTCCAAGTGGCATTAATTTCACCTTCATACATGTTCTGTACTCAGTTCCTCAACTGCTACCACAGAATATTTTTATGTCTTAAAAGGCAGATACAACTTCACCAATGGCTGAAGCACTCACTGGTTATTTGACCATGTTGGGAAGAAAGTCAAAGAACTGAGAATGTAGGATGGCAGAGTGGGTTTTGAAAAATCTTTTGGGCTTTTAACTAGAAAATTGTGCCCCATCCCTCTGTAGTGAAAGAACTTTGCATATTACTCACAGAATAGGCATGCAATGTCTTCTGCTAAATTGTTTTATTCTATCCCTACAGAATAATAGAACAGAATTTGGAAGAGCACAGAGAAGTTACCACTCTTAAAACAGCTTGAATACAGAATTACTGGAGAAATAAAAATTGGGAGTTGCTTATGTGGAGGACTGCTAGTACTTTTTCATTATAAATGCATCCAAACAGTACGATATTTATAGAAGTAATATACAGTGTATTAATTTATTAATTCTGGTTTAGTTATGAGGAATTACCGTATTAGCGTTATAATCAGCCAGCCTACCTGCTGCCCCAGCAGAATCTATCCCATTTTAAAAGTCCAGCATTTGCCACAGAACTGGATCATGCTCTGCAGCAAAGTATCTCATCCTGAACATAAATATTTCTCAGGAGAGGTAAATGACTTTTCATAAAATGTTCCAATAATTAACTTCTTAAGCATTTAGTGCTTAAAATCTGTTCTTTGTGTCTGAAACCTGGGAGAACCCTGAAGGTGTACCTGCCCATGGCAGCACAGTGGAAACTAGATGATCTTCCAGTTCCATTCCAACCCAAGCCAATCTATAAATCTGTAATTCTAGAATACCTATCCCTCATTCAGTTTTTTCTTTGGATTGTAAACATACTGCAAGGACCTAATACACTTTAGTTCATCATTACACATTGTTAGTTTTACAAGACACATTTTTTCATAAATGCCTACAGATTGGCATTCTTACTAACCCCTCTCTAATAAAAGGGTCCTACATCACTTATTCCATTATTTCCAATGGGACCACTGTGATGTGTACAAGTGTGTCATTGTCCAGACCAACCCCAATTTAGTGTTTTCAGACACATTTGTTTCCCCTAATATTCTAGAATTTCCAAGTCATCTCAAGACTTGAGAACTGAAGACTGAGAACTAGGACAGCAGGCAACCTAACTACTAAAAAAGTTAAATTCAAACTATGAAACTACTTAAATTAGCTAGGATTTAACAGGTTTAAAACATTGATCAATTGTTCATGGAACACTGATACAGCTATCACTTACAAGCAAATGGGTTTCCAAGCACATATGTTTTAAGTAGACTACAAATATTTAAATCACACTTTTTCCTGTTCCCTGTAATTACTGAGTCCTGACTTAACAGATCCATACCAATTTTCTAATTATTTTTTCCTTACCACATTTTTAAAATGTCATTTTACTGTTATTAATGAAGCTACTGGTAGAGTTTTAGGTACTTTTTTCTTTTTCATGCAGCCAGGTAGGCACTACAGTTCCTAGAATCTGGTTACATCCCTGTTTTCCCTATCTTTTTAAACCTGGATTTTTCTGGTTTTTAAAATTCTCTTCTAGGAAAGGTCAACATTGTCTTCACTTTTATCACAGCTTTTGGAAAATGTAAAATATTGTTCTTAAACACTTTCAAGTTATAATTCATACTTTTTCATTCCAATCTTTTCTTCCTTTAATACAGTTCATATGTGCTGTCTCTTAAAATGGCAAGTATAGTGAATGGAACTTACACAGTTCAACTGAACTTATACAACTGAACTCACTAATATAGGCATGACCACTGGATGCTAAATAATTCTGATTTCTGATTCCGTAAACAAGTTTCTGTATTTCTCAAGATGGCATATAAAATATATGCTTGCTTATATCGGCTTCAACAGTATTTTAGTTGAGGGACCCAGTACCTAAAATTTTCATAGCTTTAAAAACATCCTGATATGGAAGCACAGAACCTCTGTTATTTCACTCACAGTTCCACAAGTTGAAGAAGTTTTTGTTTTCACATAGAACATATATCCTGCAAAAATCAGAATGACCCTATTCTCTCATGTGATGGACGGTCTGCAGAAGTCAGGCAGGAGATGTGCCTTTTGCTCATTATGTCTTAAAACACTCACTGCTAGCCTCATATGCACTGCTATCCTAGCAGTAATACAAAGGCTATAGAAATATATGTACTCTATGTACCAAGGCATCCATCTGATAGCAAGCAGTGCATTGAAGGCTGTAAAATGACCTGTGCTTCCACATTTAAAAAAAGTCTTTTCACAGAGAGTATCTTTAAGTCCAGTCTTGCTTTGTAAACTATTTCTTGGACTTCTGCTGTTGGCTGTAATGGAAAAAAGAATCAGGTCCTTCACCATGGGCCCATATACAGTCTGTTGACCACAGTTTCCATTATTTCAGAGTACTCTTTTCATTAGAAAGCATTTAAAAAAAAAAAATAAAAAAACAAAACCAATGAAAACCAAGGAGAGTTTAAAAACCATTGAAGTAACACCCAAAGCAACTACACAGAGTAGGCATTATCTCTGCAATTCCTTGATGGTCAGCAAAGGTCACAATGCTAGGTGACCTGAAAGATCAATTCAGAAGAAATGCTTTGAAGCTACAGCACATTTTAACTATAGATTCTTCTTCATAAAAATATTCTAATTACAAAGGCTTGGGAATGCATGCAAACCATTTAAGAATGCAAATTTTCAAACAAAATAAAACTAATTAATGCTGGAAGCTTCATTTTGACTCATCTGTGAGAAAGTTGCTGCTAATGAATAACTGACAGAATTTCAGTCCCTGGCAAGTACTGGCTCTGAAAAAAAACCAGTATGTTCCCTTAGTGCTAAAAAAAGAAGAAAAAACCCCAAAACCTAAAACAAGGCAGCTCTAGTATTTAAATGAATCCTTAAGTTGTCACAGTTCACATTATCAGTTGACAGCAACTTGTATCACACAGAACACAGTCACTGTTGGATTCTGAGATAGCTCCATCTCACTAAGGAGACCAAAGACATAACAGACAACAAATAATGCATGGTCATCTGCTCTTAGAGGCAGCATCTCTACTATGAGTTGGTAAAGTGTTGAAGCCGTTTTTAGTGGTTCTGTTTCATGCTTTGGGTTTTTTGGGTCTTGTTTGTTTGTTTTCTAGGATCTGAAAATATTATCTTTGTACTGTATGGTCGAAAATTATCTTTTGTTGATTGTTTCTTTTTTAACATGTATAACCAAATTCATTTCAGAAAGCATGCATGATGACAAGCATGGCACATGGTATGTATCCATTCCCTTCTTCATACATGTTATATTTTTGTAAAGAATCAATATTTAAATAATCCAGAGCTGCTTATTTCACATTGGTGCTCATCAGTTTTCTGAAGTCAAAAGGAATTTTCCCACATTCAGCTTTGATTTCTATCTCATCCATCGTCAAAGCTACCAGTAAATACTACAAGAAATATACACATCTCACTGCTTAACCGATCCCCTCCCAAACACTCCTTTTACTCCATTACTGTCATAAAAGAGGTCTCTGGAAATTCTGTATAAGACAGCTCATGTATAAAGCAGAAACAGCTCACAAAATGCATATTCAACTACATTGAAATACACTAAAAACAAAACAGCGACAAAAATTACAATTTCAGATAGAGTTTATATATAATTAAATGAAAAGCAAGTCATATGTTAATCACTGACAGCCTTTAAGTCTACTATGAAGCTGGGAAAGGCCATTCTGCTACATCTAAAATAATACAAAAGACATCTCTGAAAGTACCACAGTGGTTTATAATACTAAATCTTGCTTTCATATAGCATTATAATGTTTTATATAGAATGTCAACTTATTTGTGTATTATCATTAAAAACATTTTAAATTACATCATCATAATTACACATACTATGCCTTCATTTTTGTTTGCATTATATCTTCCAGCTACTGGTTTCAGAAAATTGCCATCAGTTTTATTCTTTTCTTCATGAAGAGCACACCATAATTTGCAAAATCAAGCAAGGATAAGATGTGATTGAAATATAGGATTTTTTTCTAATGAAATATTATTACTGCATTATAAATTATTGATAGAAAGCTCCTGGAACTTTTTTCTGATGTGATCATCCTTTTTAAGAAAAATTTTGGTAAGATATACTGCTATTCAGAGAGTATGTTGGGCTTCAGATGCACCTTTTCCAACAGCACAACTAAAATACAGTCAACATAATGGAATTCCAAGGATTATTCCAGAGCCCCTGCCTGTGAAAACATTGCACTGAATATATCTGCAAAACTGCCTACTGAGAAATACAAGTTACCTCTCCCTCTTAGGTACTTTTATGGTACCAGCAGAAGTTTTACATGTTTATATCGAACAGATACTTGGAAAGTATTCCCATGTTACCATAACATCTTATATCGTATCAATGTTAAGCCTGTATCATCTTCTCTGCATAATAGAAAATGTTACTATAAATTACTGTGTTAATGTGAAGTTCTAAAAGTTTGAGAAGCGACACAGGTGTTTGGTTGGCTTTGACCTCAGAAAACAGCGAAAAGCTTCTACCTTACTACAGCTATGCAGCTGAGAACTTCCAATAAATTTTAATCCAAAAATTCTACACAGCAGTATTTTCCTTTGCATCAAGCAGGTATATCAAGGCATTTTAGGTTGGTCAATTTACAAAATGATATAGTCAAAATCATTTTTTATTCAAGAACTTCATCTTAGTACTTCTCCATCAATATCCTCGACTCCAAAGCATCATAAAATAAATTAAAAATCAATGCAAAACATAACCATCTACTAAAACAATAGTTTTAAATATTTTCATCTAATTCAAGAAGTTTCTCTTTCCTTTCAGTTGTTTTTTCCTACCTGGCCCATCCCAATCTTCAGGCTCCACAGCAAGCTGTCCTGGTTTCTCCGACCTTGCATCACCATCAGATTCTGCTACCTCCTGAATGCCTTCTTCATTGCCTGAAAAAACAATCACAAAAATACAGTACTGACATATTTCAACAGTGACTTTAAGGCAGAGTTCCTATAATATCCAAACAACTCCTTACATGCCTAAGTGAACACATATCCATGTCTAGAAACAGAGAGAAAATGAAAAAAAAATTAGACACAAACATCTGTTGAGTTCCCAGTGGTTCAAACAAACTCTGAGTATCAAATCCTTCCAGTCCTATGAAGAAACAAGTCTTACACAGTGTGCATTCAACATGCTTAAAAACCAGAATCACAACTTGCACCTAATTCTGTAAACTAATGCATGAAAAGTCATTAAGTTGCTATGCATAAATGAGACAAAGAAATCAGCTTATTGCTTCCCAGAAACATATGCTTTCAGTTGTGTTTTCCTGAATTGCCACCTAACGGTTTCTTACACATTGTGGATTAATGATACTCAGTACAAAAATGTTGTCCACTAAACATTCTGGCTTTTCAGGCCACCAGTGGAGAGTCATGCTGTTGGTACTTCAGCATTTAAGGAACTTTCCCTTAAAGCTTATAACGTACCAACAGGTCCCTATGATAATTTTCTCTCCCGTCAAGCTTTATCTAAATAAATGCAATATTTCTGATGAATTTTACAATTTTCATTGCCCATAAGTACCTGAGAATGTTTGTCTGTCTGCAGTAACTATCCACAAGGTTGTATACAGGACACATGGAACATTATGATAAGGTTAAAGTTTTGAGACAACTACTTCATTTTTATTTGAAGAAATCAGTGTTGAAAATGCAGTTATTTCAGCCAAACAACAATTATAAGTCCATGCAAAAATACTTTGAAATAACCACTATGAAAAATTACATTGAAGGGGAGGAGTCCAGGTATTAACACCAAGTAGTCTGGCCACAGTAAAGTGTGCAAGGACATCTCCGAGTGCTTATTCAGGCCAGTACTTTACTGCACTTGTAGGTGTTTCTTTACTGCTAATCAATCCATGCAACTCTTGCAGAGGAAGACATTATGACGAATGGGGGGTGGGGGTGAAATCACAATTACCTACATCAGTCAAATAGTACTGAATTATGGTTTAAGTTCTTTTTAGCAATCTTGAAGTAAACTTTAGAAAACTCTGTCCTACAGAAAAGGAGCAGCACTAAAAAACAAACGCTGCGCATTTTAGAATCTGAAAGTCAGGCTGTTGATTTGACAGCAGCAGACTGAGAAGAAGCAAAAAGCACAGCAACTAAGCAGTGACTTGCAATTTTTTCCCCACTCGTGATAACAAAAGCTTTTATTAGCAACATAGGTAAAGAAATGTGATTACAACAAACCATGCCAGATCCCCATATGTTATCACTGGAGCTATATTTATACCAGATAAGATTGCGACCCTGTCTTCAAGTACATGATTATATACAAACACTAAAAAGTATTAACTTCATGTGCATACATAACATCTTGTAATAACATACTCTTCCTTGCATTCATAAAACAGTTTTTCATACCCTAAATATAAGAGCCTGGTAAACTCTTCCTCACACAAACACAATATAGTTCTGTAAATTCATAGTACTAAAAATGCAGTTCAGTGTATTCATAAGCACTTAAAGCTTTAAGACAACATGAATACCTGATATAATTTTTCTGTTAAACACACTATAATTTTACCCAGACATTTGAAGTTCACATGCCTCAGTTCAATCTAAAGTTACCTTTCAGATGACAATGCTAAAAACTCAAATGCTATCAAGATTCTTTTAAGTAGTTCTAGCAACTGTTTTTAACCAACTACCCTGTTCTCAATTAGCATTTGTACAGTTACTTTGTAGTAACCAAACACAACTCTGCTCTTTTTGGGTGGACTGAAGAACCTACCAGGTGTTTTTACCTTTATATTTCTACCTTCATAGCTACTTACAGCTGCAACAAATTGCTCTTTATGGGAGTGACACAATGGACAATTTTCCAAGGTTCAAACCTGGCAAGATCAACTCCAGTCTTCTCCAAAATAGTGGAAAGCATTTCATAGCAAGGGCAATTCTGATTATGAGTTTCTAACTCAAGCTGTATAGTCAAACTCTTAAAAAAGTTATCTGCATGGAATTTTTATAGTAAGGAAAGTGTTTTCCTCCACTGTAAACAAAAGAACTCTATGGACTAAATCAGAACAACAAACTAGAAATAATAAGAATTCTTTTAGATACAGCCCAAGCATGGAAAATTTTAGCTCCAAGATATAGATGTTTTTCCAGGTTGTAATATATGCAAACCTGGTGCTAGCATGCATTCTTTCAATCTATGCAACACATCAAAATATCAAACAAAACTATTAGAATTGAAAGAGAAGAAAATTATGTAGAAATAGTGAGCTGAAGGGCAAAAGGACAGAATTACAGCTATGTTATACACCCTGCAACACACAGTAACTAAGTATTTGGAATATTGAGGACAGATCTGAAAATATATGTTAGCAAATGGCTTAATTTCCATTAACTCATTTTTTCAGTGTTTCACAAAGTATGGTGGTATGTGTTTTTCATAAAAAAAGTCTTCCTGAATGAATGCAAATAGAGTAGAACAAGATGTGTAGAATTTACATGAAAGAAAATGTTGGGTTGTATCTAGAATTATAATTATTTTTATTGATATTTTTTATTATACACCAGCTACCAAGTCCATGCATTACACACCTGAAATACCACACCACTGACTTCTCCTGTTCCCCCACATGAGCCTCCCTCCATACTGAAGCAATGTCCTTGTGAATCCAACACATGGCACATTACTCTGGACTTCCAAATCCACCAGTGAAACAAGTCTGTCCTAGGCTCTGCTGAGCATCAAGGTCAGATGAAACCAAGTCAACCCACTTGGTGCTGGAGTCAGCACAATTTGAAGAAGCCAAAAGGAGGCTTAGCACGAGAGCTGACAAAACATCTCAAGCTTTTTCTCCTCTTTCCCCCTTATTTAATGCTACTTTAGCAGCTAACGGTGGTTTAGTGCAAAGGAGTTTATTTCCTTATATTCCTTACAGAATTTATTTTCATTCCATTGTTCATTCTTTTTGTTCATTCACTATTCACTAACTTACTTACCAGTAAGTAAGTTAGTAAGCAGTACTACTAAAAGTAGTATGACTACTTTTAAATATTTATTTTAAAACTGGTTAAATATTTCCTTTATTTACAGGTGTAGATGTTGAACTGCATTCAGGACATTTCTCTTTCTTCCAAGTAAAATCAAGTACTTTTTGTGTTACATAGACTGTTCATTTTTCTACTAACCTGTTGATTCCTTTTTCATCCCACTGTTCTGGGGTTTGGTTTTATTTTCTCATGTTTATTTCTTCACTTTGTTGCTCAGTTACATTTTCTATTTAATGAAATGCATTTTGTAAATAACATTTTACCATCAACACCAAAGACTAGTACAGAAGAGAAGTGCCAGCAATGATAAATGTTCTAAACTGAAGCAAAACTTGCTTCTGTGTAACTGCTTCCTTCTGGTAATTGAGATCATTAAGTTAATTCTGTCCTTTAAAAGAATATTATCACATGAAAAAAAGACTCATAGAACCAAGAATCTATAATATCATATAGTATGTTTAGTTATCATTAGTCGATTAAGCCTACTGGACGTTCAGCTATTTCTTTGTATTTGGTATTAAAACTACACTTTGGGCAGAATTCATCTCCTCTAACCTTAGATGTTGGGAAGTTAAGCTAGCCCAGACTACTTACAGACAGGGAAGAGAGAAACCTCCACAGTGACTCATCTTATTTGAGGATGCCTGAGATACGAGACGTCTCTTAGTGTCTGAGATAGTCGAAATGAATCATTCTCTGAAACATGCAGCTTAGACTAGGAACTTATCTTTAGCCAGCTAAAGTTAAGTGAAACAAATCTCTGCCTTACACTGAAGTGCTGAACAGACAAAATACTGCTTAACTAAGAGGAAAAAAAGTCTTATTCAAACAACTTCAGTACTGTAATATTAATAGAATTTTCATCTTAACCTTACTACTTCTTACCAGCAATTAACTGTTTACGTTACTTTTCAAAAAACATTTCAAAGTTTTTTAATGTGGTTTTTAATATCTTAGTGTTTATGTAACTAATGCAAGTGAACACACTAAATCACTGTAATTCAAAGTGGTACGGTTGGTCAGGGAATCTAAAGACTGTAAGAGAGACATACTACCAGAAACATGAGAGGGAGAACTCTTACATCTCTGACAACGCTGACAAGTAGAAAAAAGAGACTTGAATATTAACAAGTAATTTCACTTTAATCTTTTTAAAAAATTAAAGATTTCCTAATTTGTACTTAATCAGCTTGTACCACAAGTAGTTGCGATATTTTAAGGAAGCATCTGGGTTAGCAGTTCTTCTCCAGCCTGCTGTTTTAATCCATGTTGTTCGTATCAGTATTAGGCTCTTACAGCAAGTCTCATACAATATAGCTATTGAACTTTCTTGACTAGGAATGTTACAGCAGCTGTTAGTCACTCTATAATGTATTTTGCAATCAGTTAAATCAACAAAGTATTTTAACAATGAACAGTTCAGCACTGACAGATCTACTTTCTTGTTCACAACTGCTTATCACAGCATAGATATCATATATGTTTGCCAGGTGCTTCCTATAGTTAGGATACCTTCACAGAAGCCGCTCACAAAAGATAAGGTCATAAAAGAGATGAAAAATGTGCAAGCTTCATACACTTATGGTTTTATCATCAGACAAAATAGCTTTGGGTGAAGGACTGTACCAGTCACAAACTGCACACAGCAGCTTCTCTTAAAGCGAGAGAACATTAAAAGTTTGAAATTCAGTTTGTGTTCATTCTTCCTGGCAGCATAAATGTAAACTTAAATTGTTAACATCCTAATACAGCTGTTCAGAGTGAAACACCACTTTTCAATTATAATAAATCAATGCAGAAATAAATTGTTATGAAGCCTCCAGCATTCTGTACTGCCAAAAGAGAAAACAGATGTGATGTAGAAACCTGGGGAGTCACTCACTGTGGGCTTGAGATCACAAGGAACATAAGCATACGTATGTTAACAGTCCAGCATGACTGGTCATCAATGCACAGGCTTTCCTGGGGATACGGGGGAAGGGGCCCTCTCCTTCTGCTGCAAATGACAATAGCAGTAATTCCAGATCCAGCCAAAGGACAATTCTGAGACTGTACATATGACCTAGATGTTAGAGCTTCAGAAACTACAAAACAGCATTGAAAAATTGTCCTTTGTTATTTTCTTTATCACAATGCCTATGAGCAGTGGCAGTTATTACACATACTGATAATCTTGGTCCTGAATCCTAAGAAACACCCTGTAAACTGAGAATTACTGCCAGGAACCTCTCTTCAGAAGCAACACATGGAACACTGAAACAAACCATATAAACTTAAAATACGAGTTTAATGTACTTAATTAATTCAATGTACCTTACTTTTTGGCAACACACACTGTTCTTACAAATACCAATGCCATCTAAGAGGACTTAACTGTCCTTGCTGTGGATTACCTATTTTTAAAGGATTCTATGTATGTATTTAACAAGTAGAAGCCTCCTATTCTAATGGCAGTCCAAGTTTTCAGCAGATATAAAATATTGTGGGTATAAAATACATGTGGATAATGCAAAAAAAAAAAAAATCTTTAAATAAGCCTTTGGTACAGAAATGGAATTCTGAGAATAAAAATACTAAATAAATTGGGAGAGATATTTCCATATTCTGCCATATTTGGCAACTGGTATGAGGACAAGGTGAACTACAGTAGCTACAACATCATGCAAATGCATTTATTCTACATGCCTTGCAAGGACAGAGAGAGAGATCTGGTGCTATCACTACCAGATTGATGCATATCAGAAATAATTTCAGTGAAGCCCATCAAAGCCAACTGACACACTCTACAAATACACTAAGTTCAAGCAAAATCTTGCCCTCTGATGATTGTTTTGCTAACGTACCTGAAAGAAACCAGTACTTTTACATGTTATTCCACTGCATTTTATTTCAGATTAATAATCTCTAGATTTTGCTCCTTTGCAAGCAAATATTGCTTTTTGTCATGCTGATTAACAATCATAATTTCTCCTGGGGTATATTTCATTTGAAATAACTGTATGTTTCTAGTTGCCCTAAGCACACTTAAAATTATTTATCCAGCAAGTATCAGAAATAATGCACTGTCTCTTACCCTAACTTTTGGGAAAGGTCTCTGAATATCCATGGGTCAGGGAGTACCTACATGCGTGCAAGCTGTTAACTCTCCAAAATAATGGTACAGAAACTACTTTGGTTCATGTTAAAATCATCACTTAGTTTAACAAAATGACATCTTGATACAATGACATTTCAGCACAGTGATCATGTTAAAAAACATTGTCAATTATTTCTAACCATTTCAGCTCCAGCACTCTTCTCCTGGGATGACACTGCTGTGCAGCAAGTTCATCTAGAATGAGCCTGGCCTTCCTTTCTCTAAATGTTTGATATGTTCTCATTATCACACTCTTTGCTTTTGAAGTCCCTCAAAGATAAGGATCATTCATTCAAATGTTTTCCTGCGGAACAGTGAAAGTGTTCTCTAAATGGTTTTCCAGACTTTCTTTCCATTAATGAGTTCTATTATTTAAACTAAATTTTAGGGAGCAACTCTTGTGGCACCAGTACTACAAATGACTATCACTCAGATATCCAAAAGCTTCTATAGATTTAAAGAAAAAAGAAAAATTGTTCAATCGTTCCCCATTAAAATTTTGAATACAGGAACTCTACTAGAGATATTCAACCTGGGGTTCAAACTTACATAGCTCTAGGCACTTGATTAGAAAAGCAGCAGAAGCACATTTTAAAAGATATTTAGATGCCCCAAACAAAGACCATTGCTTAGCATAATTTTCAAACATTATTTGAATGGAAATCAACAGCCCATGAGATTCTAAAACACCCTCCAGCAGAATAAAGAGATGATTTCAGAGACCCTAGCAAATTTTAAACTCTTAAGTTTGAAGACTCTTCAGCAAGTTCATATTTCAACTTAATTTAACAACAGTTCTGTTCCTTTCATACCACAGAAATACTATGTCCCTCATGAGAATAATTCTTCATCCAGCCAAAAAAATATCATTTTATAATGAACAGCTGTCATAATTTTATAAATACATACCGTTTCCATGTGATTACCACACATTGCTACATAACAAGTAGCAATATACAAGTTCTAAGTAAGTTAAATTTTAATTAATCTTGTAAATCATTTGATGCTTTTATTGGAAATAGCGAACACTCCAGGTGCTTCAATATCAAAAGCAGCCAATTCTAGATCACTGGAGGTATGTTTTCACATACATGCTGTATTATACCTGCTTCCAAAACCAATCTAGGCTTTTATGAGTCAAACCCAAGAATAAGACTTAGCAGTCCTAAGTACTGCTTCTTTCTCTCTTACCCACAAGGATCTATCCAGCAATAAAATTTGTCTTATCAATATTTATCTGATGATGTCATAAATGTGGCATATGCTTCATGTTTTTTCTCATCCTTTGAGAGTTAAATTACTGCAAATGTCCTCATTGTTAACTTATATAGTGCATAGCCTGTGAGCAACTCTGCTTTTTGGACCTGGGTTGACAATTTTTCAAGGAATGTTTCAGAACTCATCACAAGTATTCAGAATTTTTGTGTCAAGAACAACAAAAAAAGAAACTGGATCTTCATTATAAATAAAATTAACAGATGAACACATGTTCATATGTACTATACATGTACAATACACATGGACATGAGCTGAAATTTGTAATTTACTTATAAAAATATTTGTAAATATTTTAAAAGATTATGCATATTAATTTCCCATTAATGTCTCAAATTTGAGCTCAAATTTAAGTCCAACCAAGTTCAAGTTTTGTGACACTGTAGAAAGGTGACATCACATTTCTTGTTGTAAGCAAATAATCTCTTTCCTTGCAACTCTGATAGAATCCACAATTTTATTGTTCTTTAGAAAATCAAAATGCGCTGACTGAAAAGGCTGGAGCTACTTTGATAAACTGCTTACAGTTGAGTAAGCTGTTTAAGTGTTTCTCTCACTTTAAAATTCTATGTAGTTAAAGGAATGTTTCCTCTTTGGACCTATGTATTTAATTGTTTAAACAAAGCTTCTTAGTTTTTTTTTTGAGATACAGTTTTCTGCTTGAAGACCAATTACTTATCTATTGATTAAAAGAAGGCTTTGCTTGTCTAACTTAAGTCTAATTTTTAACACACTGAAGTTGATGTTAATACTGACATGAATTTCAGATGGACTCAAAATATGGCCTGAGAAGTTTACATACGAGTTACCCGTAAATAGAAAAGGGCATAGGACAGGCAAAGTCACACTTGTTATTCTGGAAAACTTTCTGTGCTCTCAAGTGAATGGTGAAAAAAAAACAAAAGAACACACTCCAATCCTTTTAAGTATCGCCTTCCTCTTCTAGCAAGAAAACAAGTGGTCCTCTGAGCTCCAGTAAGAGGAAAAAATGAGGAAGCACGAGAGGTAAAGCATAAGGCAAATGCTGATGTTCAGAAGAAATAGGTCTCCTTTCACCCCAGTAGGATGCAATCTAACTCTCACTTAGCACCCCTTGAAGGCTAGTTCCAGAAAACTCCCTTCCTTCCTTTGGCCATGTTCAGCATCTGACTAAAAGTATGAAAGATGCACAGGATTCAGTTGTTTCAGCTGAATGGGATACAGATAAACACACAGGAACCTTCACTTGGGACAACATGAGAATCCAACACAGGTTCACAAGCACTTGCACAAGTCAGTAAGAGGTGACTGCTGTGTTTTCAGAAGGAGCAGTACAGCGAGTTCTTACTGCACGTCCTTGTTATCCTAGGGGATGAAAACACATCATCACATATACATGCCCCCTCCTGGTTTTGCTTACCAGAAGGAATTCATGTGCCCTTAATTTACTCAGAAAGACCAAATAAAGAAAATGTAATGACTTAAAATAAAGAATAATAAAAAAAAAATAAAATTAAAGGAGTATGAGCTCCAACAGAACAGCAGCATTGCCAGGGAAAGATAATGTCAGGCACAGGGAGGGGAGGGGTGTCTGGTGCCAAGCAAAGCCGAGGGCTATGCAATCACCTCTATCAGTGCTCTATCAGTGTCTACACTCCAGCCAAATCCAGAGAAAACAAGGAGTCAAAGATTCAGGTCAATAAGCTTATAGGCGATTTGCACAAACAGCTCCTCCAGCAAGGTAAAAAACAAAGTCATATTGGCTTTTCTTTTTTATTCCTTCTCTTTGAACTCCCTGGTCCAAACACATCCTGGAAATGTCAGTGTTATATGCAAGAATTTAAAAAGCTGAGCTTCTTAATCCCGTTAAGAAATATGAACAAAGTTGCCTGTAAAGATCTCCTTATTGAGCTCAGAGTGATTATGGTATAGCTGCCTTATGCTGATCCTGCTTCCACTTGCTATAGCTAAAGAGGCAGAAATTTGTCATGAAATCCATTACTGAAAAGGAAAGAAACATTGATTAAAAGGTTTCTGGTTAAAAAACAAACAAACAAACAAAACCACCACAAACCAGAAATAAAGAAAAAAGGCATAAACCTACTTTTTGATCTAGAATCAGAAAATAGGAAGTATATTGTTAGTCATTACATGCCTAACATGAAAAAGGCAAAGAATATTTACACAGATGCACACACGCAGACACAGAAATCATTTTCAGAGTGTTAAGAGTTTGGTTGGTATTATAGATGGCAGCACGATAGCTTTGCACATGCAGTATGAACAGAAAGATTAATGCACAGAAGAACTTAGCTCTGTATATGCTTCTTCTTATGCGGAGAATCACACTGCAGCTGTTTCCCTGAATCTCAAGCTTGGCTGCACAATCGGGTCACATGGTTTAACATAAAAAAAAATTTCCCAGTCCTAAACTGGTCTGGCAAGCCTGTGACAAAATACTGTGCATGAGCAGAAAACTTAGATCAGGTTCTGAGCTCATCCCCTCCTGCCCAGGCAGAATACAAGAATACAGCAGCAGGTACACACTCAGTGTACAGAAGCCCACATATTCCACGAGTTCTCTTCTTGCTGACTTAGAACTGTGTACGAGTTTCAGACACCACTGGACTCCCCTCATCCTTCTTCCCTCCCCCACTCCCCAAATAAAAATAAGCAATGAACGAAGAACTACAACCACACATCAACACACTGACTTGAAAGAGGCATGCATAGCAGTTTGTGCAATAGATCCTAAGAGCTCTGCATCATGAAAGTCTTCATCCCACTTTATGTAATCCCCGTATCTTCCGATGTCACCAGCTGAAGCACAGTTAACAGTAGGAATCAGAAGCTGTTTGCCTTCCAGTCTGACACTGGCAGTGTTAAGGCCACTCTATCTCCTCCCATCGAGGGCCGGTGGCAGTACTGCCTTGTGATGGAGTAACTATGGGAAGCCTACAACATAACATAAGTACAGAGCACAACAGCCATGCTACACAAAGAATGGGAGAATTCAACAGAATTGTTCTGGTAAGCACGGTAACAAGAAATGGATATTTCTACTCTGATTTTCAGCAGTGTACATTCCTCCATTTGCCTCTTTCTTCTGAAAACATTCCCACATTTTCTTTCTTGATTACAGTCCTTCCTCAGTTTTCTTCTCTTGCTGCTTTTCTTCTCTGAGCACAGCTAAACTATCTACTAATCTCAAGTGATCCCTCTCATTGCTCAAGATAACTTTTCCTTTGAAAGTTAATCCCTCATTGAACACTTCTGCTAAGAAGGTCACAAGGAACTGTAATTTGTTTAGCCAGTTCCCACCATCATGAAGTAGAAAAGGCTCCTATCCTTGCTGTTCACAGAGAGGAAGAGGCTTCTTCTCCATATGAGTATGCAAACTTCATAGGTAACAGATGAGAACTATTTTATTTTTTTTTACTTTTTCTGAAGGTATCTAGGAAGGATGACAGTAAACATGGACTAAAAAGACAAACCAGTTCACAGTCCGAATGAACTTGATTTGTACTTTGTTTTTCATCCCATCACCTTCAACTTGCTTTTTTTATATTGCTCTAAAGTTTGTGCCCCCTTCTTGTATCGGCCCTCCTGCTTTTATTAGCCCCATCATGCCTCCAGCTCACTACTTCTCTTGTCTCTATTAGCATCATCTCATTTTTTCATTCCTGCCTATAAAAGACAGAAGTTAATCTGAATGTGCTATCTCCTAGCTTCCACAGTAGGCTTTCAGCCATCTAGTCTGTCACTCTTCCGCATGGGAAACAGCCTACTTTCAACTTACGCAGACTATCTAAATACTGGCACTTATCTAATAAATCCTCTAGATCTGAATTTAATCTGAATTAATCTTAATCTTATATAGACTCCAATTCCAGATACCTACTATCTGAACACTTAAAAACCTTCAGCCACAGGAGGTTCCAGCCTACACAGGTTTTTTGTGGACAGCATCATCAGCTACTATCTGCAGCACAAGAAGTTGTAGTAACGAAGCATAAATAACAATTTTCAAAGGCCACAAACTGACAAATTGCAATGCATTATCACCAAGGCTACCCCCTATCAATTTTTTTGTTGCTATTCCCATGACTGACACCAGTGGAGTTTTGTAGTGGAAGAACATCACTTTGTTATTACTGTTTTCTCCAGAATATTCCTTTTCCCCTAGTCCCACTGTCAAAATAGCAAACATCAAACTTCCAACTGCCATCTATTCTGGAACTCTTCTAAAATATTCATTCTTGGAAGGGAAACCTCATCCAAAAGGTTAAAAATTCACAGTTGCAACCTTAAACCAATCCCTGATAAATAGCAGGTTGCCAATTTCCACTTATGCTTTTAATATTTACATGTTTAAACACTATTCACACCTTCACATTTGAGTGTAAATGAAGACTACAGAAGAATAATTATTCACATATAACGAAGTTAATTGTGGTTTTGTGATATTACAAAAGCATGGGGGAGGTGGAATTTTCCAGATTCCTTGCCATAAAAGCCATTAATGAGCAAAAGAAGGGAAAAATATTAGCCAAAAGTATTAATTTTGAAAATGAAGAAGTTGTAAAATGACATGTAGCTCAATCAATGTGATTAATTTGCTTCAAACTTTGCAAAGCTTTTGCCTTTGCTGTCTAATTCTAGCAACTATTCTGCTGAATCAATCTCACAAACCCAAATTAATAAGGTGGGAATGACAAGTCTGGCTTTATAAAGGTTAGCTATTCACAATTTAGACAGTAAGAGACTACCCTCTGCTTATAATAGGATCAGGCATAGTTTGACAGGAAAACCTCTTCAGTCAAAAAGCCAAAGTTACCAAGTTGTGAACCTGCACATCCTCTACTTTGATTCATCTGAATGAACTGCGAGTTCAGTAAATTGCTGCCTACAGAGCCTAGTTTGGGGAGGTAAGAGCCTCTGGTTTGTAGGCAACGCTTGGATTTACATAGCTAGGGACGTATGAAAAAATTTGCATGGGTGAAGCCTCACAAACACCTCCTCCCCAACAGCTGTGCCATGTGCTGCTCACGTCTCTTGACTCCGGCAGGAAGCCTCACCATTCATTTGTGCTCTTGTTCTGGGTCAGCTAAGAAGAAACCCTGGGGGACAGCAACAGGGAGCCAGGACAGATAAATATTTATATCCAATAAAGTCACCTTACTTTCTAGAACCTGTAATGGCCCATGCTAGCAAGAGAAGAATATAGAGATGGTATAAAGGATTCCCATGCCAATTCTGATATTTTCTAGGAAAAGGAAACTAGTCACTTGAGAAAACAATGCTACACTTATTTATCCCACCTTTGAAGATATCTGTGGTTTACAGGCTGTCAATACTGTCAAAGAGGAAAACAAAAATCAGAAAGTCAGGCCCTCAGAACAGAAACTAGAACACATTTATTTGCTCTCTAATCTGTTTGATAAATATCTCATTTTAAAGTTTTTATTCATGGTTTTAAAGAAAAAATATTTTTAGGAAAAAAAGCTTATTTCTCATACTATCTTTTAATTTCTGGACTGAAGCGATAAAAAGGAAAAAAGGTTACGAATGATTAAGAGATTCATGACACAAGTCACGGTAATTAGTCTCACTTTTAGTATTTACCATAAAACACAGTCACAAACCCTTCCACTTAAAAAAGGCACAAAAGAAATTTCCATCCTTTTCCAGGGACACTCTTCACTTACTTCCAAGTGGGATTTTCCGTCACACTGCCTCAGCGGGAAGTAGATTATGGGTTTTATGTGCCCCTTCATCAATGAAATTTCCTTTTCCACTTTTTTCTGCAGCAGTTGCAGCAGATAGGCTTAAGATTCTTTTATAACTACAACACATTTTGAAAAAGAACTGCTGGGGAGTCAAAAGGTATTCAGCTTGAAGAACCAGCAGATGTCCTTAAGACATACAATAATCAAGATTCAGATATAAATACTCCAATTTAACTCCATTAAACTCACTTAATACAATGGCCTGGATTTACTGTTTTCCCTGAAAGATTTGTTCATTAAAGGAAAGTGAAATTCAACATGAGATTGTAATATTGATTGCTATAAACATTTATTTTTTTAAAAAATAATCATCCATTTCCCTGGATTTCACACAGAACAGGAGTATTTCCACCAGTGGGCCCTGGAACTGCAGCAAGAAAGACAGAGAAAAAACTAAATCATACTGAACCGACAGCAGTGCGTAGTCTTCCATTGCTGACAGGACTCAGGAGAGGTCAGTATAACAATTATGCAAACAGTGGCCAGTAACAGGAATAGTACTTTTTTCCAGCTAAGGAAAACAGTGTCTGAGTGGCATGTGAACAAGTGAATACACAGTGAATGTTGCATTTGTTTTCAGCACAGTTATAATAGCATTTAACTCCCCTTATTCGTAAAGCTTTTCCATTTGTAATTTGGTCTCCCTTCATAGATTTTATCAGCTAAACTCTAAACTATGGATTAGACTGTTCTGATCTCTTAGGATGGCTTACCAAGATGACTATCAAGAACCTGTAGCACAAAAAATAAATTATTTTTTCAAATGTTTATAAGCTACATAGAGGACATGTAGAAAATACATTTTCACACCTTCACCACTGATGACAGAAGACTGTGGTAAAGACTAACATTCTACAGTCATAACATTTGACTCTTCAAACAGATTTATTCTACTTTGTCCAGGACGGCTGAAAATGATACAAAAGCAGAAGCATGTCAAGCTATCATGAGAAAATGTATGTCAATATCTGGGAAAGAACAGACAGAAAAATCATCGATATCCAGGTGCCTGAGGGGTTTGTGGACTAACAGAAGAACGTCACCACAACAACTTCAGCCATTTGACAGGCTTCCTTACCTGCAGAAGACAAACAATAAAGCAATCAAGTGGAAATCTGGCAGAAAGAAGGTTAAATCAATGTTCTAAATAACAGTATATTATAATGCGCTTTTTCTGTCAGCTGAATGGGAAACAGCACAACCTCGGAGACTGAGCACTGGATAAGAATGAACTGGCATGGCTTATGCTAAAATATCTCTATCTTCAATACTTTCCAAGTAACAAATGCATCAGAAAGGCATCTGCAACTCTAAAAGTTATCCTTTTACAAATCACTACTTTTCTACCATGCATAAAAAGTTCTATAATAAGCTCTATTTTAATCCTAGAATCTACAGACACAATCTGTTTTTCTAGCAATGTTTCCTAGGCAAAGAAGCAATGAACAGACATGCTGTGTTGCTAGCTTTAGATATGATAATAATTGACTTCTGAGGCCTGTTCTCTGCAGTTAAATACATAGAAAATAACATTCTTGGAGGAAAACATTAAAGGCAAGACAATTCACCTCCCTGTAACATACATCTTCCAATAAATTTAAGTATTTACCTCTTACCAGACTTAACTCCATAAGTGACTTATTTTCCTATTTTTAAGGTGCTGTAAGATTTTGTACATTTTAAACAAAGAAATCTTTTTGACTAGTTGGACACCATTTCAACAGTATTCCCTCAAGATGTAGGCTACAATGATTACCTTTATTACAAAAGTATTCCACTTCTTCACAGCTCAGATTTTCAGGCTCAAACTCTGCAGAAAAGCTTTCCTCCAATGGAAAGTCTTCTTTCAAGACAGTATCATTTTCCTCAGATAGGCACTCTTCTTCTTCATCCTCAATGGCATCCTCAAGGGGCCCTTTAAAAAGAATCAGCAACACTGTAGCAAAACCATCTAACAAGACAATGTGAAATAAAACCTTAATAACTTGATAACTGGAGGTTTTTAGCTAGTTCTTCCTTCCACAGCTGTGTTCAGCATTTATGAGAACTGGACAAACATTTAATGGAAATTGAAAGTGCCGGTTTTCATGAAAACTTCAAATCAGAGTATGCAAAGTGTTATTAATAATACATATTTAATCATATTCGCAAGTCGTTTTTTTCTTCTCATTACTAATTATGCTCCAGTATTAAGCACAGACAGTTTTAACAATGGAAATCAGAGCTATAATTGTAAAACCACGTAACAGTGAGGAGCCTTCTTTCGCTTGCTGGACATTGTTTTCTGATGCTGAATCTTAATAGGCTCTTAATAGGTTCCTTTCACAGGCTTCATTTCTTGAGTTAGCAGTACTGTTGACAGTGAGTCACTACAAAGGTACTGACAGTACAAACTTATCTTACTCTGCTATTTTGTTTCAATCAGCACCTGATGGTATCCACGATCATTCATCTGCTACACTCTTTAACAGAGCCCCAGTCAATGGACAGGACTGGGACAGACTATCACTTCATTTCAGAAAGGCCAAACAACCATCATAGGATACTACTAGTCGAGGGCTCCAAAAACAAACCAGTTACAGAAGCAGGGCACGAGTCTGAATTTGAAAGGGCAGAGGTCTTTGATTCTTCTCATTACCTAAACATACTGTTGTTATAGATCCTCTTGAAGAGCCAGTGTCTGACAGATCTATAATATGTAGCACCCAGGTTACCAACTGGAATGTACTCAAAAATTCGAATTTCTTCTTTCTTATATACACTCACTTCAGAATCATGAGTTAATAGTAACAATTTGCAAAGACATCTCTTGTGCAGGTATAGAATTTTATGCTATATTTAAATAATGATTTGAAATACTTGAACATATTTTAATTTAACTAAGATTTTATTAAATGTCAGTACATTTCAAAATCCATCTTAAGACGGGTTTTCAAAAGAGAGATTTCATTATACCTAGCTGAGGCTTAAAAAAAATATGTATTTCACTCTCCAATGAAAGCAAAGCTTCATTCATAATTGACTGTTTCTTCCTCAAAATGAAAGCTAGCTAGCTAATGAAAAAAAAAGTAATTTGTATTTATATGATAGTTTCCCAATACTAAATACACTATTCCTATATACTCTATCATGCTGAGATACAATGCATAAATGATTGTTGCATTCGACAGAAAAGGGATAAATTTTTAAAAGAATCAAATATTGACTACACTCATTCTATATAATACATTATGAATAGGTGACTACCTACATGTATTAAAACAGCAAAATTCACTTTAGGCTATATCACGTAATTCTTGCTTCAGAAAAATACGATGGTTGCTTTTTATTGAAATTGATTGAGATTCCCAGCTGGGGTTCCATAAATTAATATAGCTTACTATCTTCCATGGAAATATGGCTATTTGTGCCAGCTGAGAATCTGACCAAATGAACCCACTTCTGTGGGCATGTACTCACCAACACTAGCTGTCATTCAACAATGTATCTCCTAAAGTAAGAGGCTATTATTATGGCTGAAGAAATAAAGATTCTCACTATCAAAGTATCCATTACTGTTAATTGCACCTTCTAGTGATGATGGGAAAAAATCCAGCAACTGCATATGCACAGGGAATGAAGAGTGAATAACACACTGTCCAGAATGGAGAACAGAGCACTAACACACACTGGAGCTAAACATGGGCAGTTTGGTCACCTCACGTGTCCAATTTCATGGCAGAAATGAAAGCACAAGGCATTCTGCACAATGATCCAAAAAATGCCTTTCAAATTTCATAATGTTACTAATATATGACATTGTCTGTAGAGCCATTTATTGGTGTGTATTCCTGGTAACATCTAGATTAATAAACCAGGAAGGAAAAATACAATGAAACTAAAAATATGCTATCTTTGGGAAATGTGTCTGCCATGCATAAAGATGGATGAATATCACTTTTTGTATCATTTCAAAAGCAGCCATAGGCCCTTAATAAATTTTCCAAATATTTTAAATTTGGGGAAAAACAGTAACCTTCAGCCAAGCTTTCAGTAAAAGCCAACTTCCTACTGAATGAGTGGCTCTGCCACTTGGGTTTTTTTTCAGTATGCCTTGCAAAATACATCAAAACCAATATACCCATAAGTAATCCAATTGGCATGTGTACATGACATTTAGATCTGTTTCTAGATCAGTTTGTTTGATCAGGTCACCAGTATCCAATCAGCACTAATCATCACTGTATGTTAATTACAAAAAGTGTAGTTTGTATGTTTTTATTTGAAGCAGTCATGGAAAAACACACCTTATAATATTTATTCACATTGTTTCCAAGATGACAGAAGAAAAACAGCATATGCACCACCTTCATAGCACAAGTTCTAATCTCTGTCATTTTGTGGGTTGGCACTTTACTTTTTAAACAAATCTCAGACTAAAGAATTCTTGACAAACACTTCCACAGATCCATCCTCTGTATGAACAGGTATGTAACATTTGCTAAAGTTACATGTCCAACCATTTGCAAATATGAATGTAAAAGCTATCAGTGTATGAACTTAAGAAGTACGAATGCTTCTATAGTAGGTTTTGCTTTGTGTATGCCAACCCACATATAAAAACCAGTGATACTTATCCAGTTGCATATAGGCACGCATCAGAGCTTTACATAACTTCAGGGGCTGACACCAAACACTGCACTCCAAAAAACAGCACAACTACTGTCAAACTTGAGGCATCAGTGCATAAATATTTTTGTAGGTTTCAGGCTGCTGCTGGCTTGTCTAACTCACTGATCTACAACCTGATCCCTGGGAAAAATTCTGTCTTACTCATATTGAGTCATCTTTTATTTTTTAAGCATTCAAATACATTCAGCTCATGCCCAGTGCTATAAAGTTATCAGTTTAGTTTAACTTACCAGTTTAACTAAAGAGTAAGGCATTGCTCAACACAAGTCAGACCAGCCCACAAGCATAAAATCAAAATTATGTATTTTTTAGTTGCTAGATTCATGTGAATTGAAATATCGATGCCTGATTTCTGTGGCTATTTCTTATTATCAAGCAGTGAGTTAAAGAAAACAGTAAAATCAAAAGCCACTTACTACTAAGTATAAACAGATTAAACTATTCTTGGCTACTCCATCTAATTACATGAATGGACCATGAATAAAAAGAGATTTGCACAATCTCACAATAAAGATTGCATGGAATTACATATTCTTGACTAATTAAAACAAATTCTGCAGGTATATGTTTGCCTAACTGGGCCACATGTTTCCAACCACCTCTTACTGATATCAAGCTGGCTAGAGAACTAAGAACTTACCTGGTACAAAAATGTATAGGATGGTTTTCAAAGTTTACTAGTTGCTCTATCCAGGGAACAGCGTAGACAGCATCTATTCAACCTCTCCCTCTATTTAAAATACTTAAGAATACAGTCATAGAGACAAAAATAACTAAGTCTTTAAAAAATAACAATTTCTTTCAAATCTTTTCCCCCATATTATCTTCAGCAGTCCAAATACAGTTTAATCTATCACTTTAGTACTATACCTTCTGCATTTTTTTTAAATTGTTGATTTAATTGAATAGTATTACACCCATTACTTATGCTGATCATGTTATTAGGTACCTATGGCACATGTACTGAGTCTACTTTTATTTCAGTTGGAACAAGGGTCAAGGTCCCAACCTTGTTCTGCATAATTCCTACTACTGAAATTCATCTGTCACAGATGATAGTAAACAGCTCCAAGATTATGATTAGACTCTTAAATAAACTGGTAAGACTTTAAGCTGAAACAGTTTAAGAATTTAGTTGAATAGTTAATTCCAGAGATAGTCTAGACATTCATCTTCCCATTTCAGCAATTCTTCTCCTATTAGCACTTTGTAAAAGAACATGATGTAATCCAAAGACAGGTGATTCTGAAATGCTTCAGATTAGCCAGATCCATGATAAACAGTTAAGAATTCCCAAACACACTAGGTAAAAACTCAATTTATAATCTTAAATATGCGTACTGAAGGCAAATGTCTCAGTTACTTCATCCTAGATTTTGCATGAAGTCCTGAAAAAAGAATTATTACCTTTATAAAACAAGGGAAGAGTTGCATTGTACACAACACAGATTTTGAGGGGTTTGGTAGTTTAATTATTTGCTTGGTACTTACTTTATTTCCTAAATATTTATTGATAAGACAATATGTCTCAAATACTTTTTCAAATTACATAGACAAATAAGAGGCAGTGAAAAGCAGTATAATTAGTGACAGCAATGAAGGAGTTGATGTGGCAGAAATCTCTGTATGGCTTAGTAGACACAGTAGCTCTCTTCGAAAAATCACCACATATAATTTGATACAAATAACAATATCTGCTGAGAAGCTGACGAGTGAGCTGCATGTGCCTTCATGGAGAAAATTACTTCTGATTGAGGCCACTTGGCAACGCAGTGTGGGGAAATCTGAACTGTGCTCCCTAATTTGTACCAGATTTACAGACTCTGGAGCATGTATTTTTAGCACTATTTATGTATCAAATGCTATTTAATAAAAACCCCAAACTTTCTCGAATACTCTTATACTTTAATGTAGATTGAAACATCTAGATATAAACACATGAAGATAGCCAAGTGGTGATCTCTACACAGTGAGTAACAGATGGCATCTCAACACTTGAAAGGATAGGCCACATTTAGCAAATCATAACAAAATCAACAGTGTAAGAATTTTGGTAACATGGAAAAGTGTGAGAAAGAACCAGCAAAAAACGGTTTACATTCACTTAATAAAAGATGCTTTTCCTACAATAAACACTCCTCTGAACATAAATCTGAGCACTGGACCCCCTGAGCCTGTTAGTCCTGATACATCAATGCATGACTCTAGTTTTATGGTACTACAACCATAATGAAATAATTGACACTCAATAACATTAAACTGCATAAGTAAGCTCTGTAATCATTTCCCATGGTCAAATTCACCAGACTTCACTCTAAACACATGCTTAAATTAAGCACATGCGTATATGCTTTCCTATCCTCTGCTTTGCACTTAAATGCATGTATTATACAGTGGGAAAGTATCATTGAAATAATTATCTCATGAAAATGTGAAGTGATTAGCTTCCTTCCCAACTACCAATATTCTCCTACAGAATATCTCCAGAACAGCAACATAAATCAGGGCTCTTAAAGTAAGAATGCTTCAGAAAGCCTACAGTACTTCACAGTGAGTGGCTGGGGAGAGGTTAATGAGTATAATTACTACTAGTAGCATTAAGAAACAACTCCAATAAATCAGAGAGGCCTGAAATTCACTGGATCAACAGCATACATTTTGCATGTTGTGTGTGATCCATCCAGTACTTCCTAAGAAAACATGCTGCCACACAGAGATTAGCCCTAGCTTATGGTAAAACCTAAGTACATGATCCTCTCTGATTACAAAAGGACGGAAAAGCCTCAGAAAAATCAATCTGTTCGTCTCCTGTTTCAAGAAGAACATTTTCTCCTAAATACAAATAAAAACAAAAGAAAACCAGCAGGCAAACACTTCATATTGATTAATACCATAGGGAACTGTTTTCCTGAAAATTCAGTGAGGAACATTAAAAATATAAAAGAGGGTTCAATTTATTTCATTTTAAATACAGCAGCAGGGGTGAAGACACCACACAGTAGTTCAGAGTTTGCTTCCTCCTGGGAAGATTTCTGCATGAGACTTCCTAGCCACTTCTTCATCCTTTCAGTTAACTCAAATTAGTGGTTGTTTCTAACCACTGTGCTTTTACAGCAGCCTGGAGACAAGTTTAACAGTGATCTGAACAACCCCCAACAGAAACAATCCAGGCACTCCTTTTTGGGAGGAACAAATTTTACCAGACACTACCAAAAATATACTTTGAAGTTCCTCACAGGGAAGCTGACTTTCTCTTGAGTTTTGATGAAACTTTTTTAAATATTTCCAACCTTATATATTCAACCAGGGTGAAGACGGGGACTGATAAAATACGGCAGAATAATATGTCCTGTAGCAATCAGAATAAATTTTCAGTTTCTGCTGAGCACTGGGACTGCCAGATACTGTCCAGTTACCAAGACCTTCACTACTCCCCTGAGAAGGGGAACCTCCAGTCAGAGGTTTCTAGACGAATCACAGAAATGTAAGTATACAAGTCTGCCGCTAACATTTTCCTACTGAACTAGTTGCTCCACCCACCCCAACAACCTCATCTCTTAACTGTCCATACTACTTGTCTCTCTTAGCTGTTAGTTAACAGTGATCCAAATTTTCATCATAAAAATTATTGCCTCTCCCTCTCTGCAAGAACTGCAAATATTGTAATCACACTGTCGTGGTTTAACCTCAGCTGGAAGTTAAACCCCAGCAGCCATTGGTTACTGCCTCCCCCCACCACATTAGGGGAGAAGAATCAGGAGAAGAAAACAACAAACCCATGGGTTGAAATAAGGACAGTTTAATACAGCAGCATAAAGAGAGGAAGAGATTACAATACTAATACAATACTAAAATACTACAAGAGGAACAGATTACAATACTACTAGTGACATAATGTACAAAACAAGTGATAATAAACCACCTGAAAAGAAGCACCATCCAGGCAGCCAGCCCCTCCATTTATATAGTGGGCATGACTTCAGTATGGTGTCAAAAATCCCACTGGCGGGCAGGTTGTTGATCTGGCTGTGGCCCCGCCCAGCTGCAGCCCTTGTGGCCACTAACTCCAGCCCAGCCCAGCACACACAATCCCAGGGGAACGGAGAGGAAGGCCCACGCCTGGTGCCTCAATACTTTTCTGTTAGATGGTAGGTGGCAGTACCTCATCTTGACAAACTGACTGCTGCAGGATCAGTTTAAAAAATAAGCATGCTATGGGCAGTGAGTGACTGAAGTGGGAAATCAGTTTTTAAAAAAACCCCAAACTTTAATACACTTAGGGTCAATACTTGGCAAAAAAAACCACTTCTACTGAAATGCCTCCTTCAGTCCATTGAGTTTTCTATTTACTTTGACTAAGTTATTTCACAGAATCACTATGGTTGGAAAGGACCTTTAGATCATCAAGCCCAACCACTATCTAACTCTACCAGGCCACTTCTACACCATATCCCTGAGCACCCTAGCTAGACAGCTTTTAAATACATACAAGGATGACAATTCAACCACTTCCCTGGGAATCCCAGTTTTTGATCACCCTTTTGGTGAAGAAGTTTTTCCTAATGTCTAACCTAAACCCTCCTGGTTCAATTTGTTTAACTCCTGGTACGTTTTCACGGCTATACTCAAGAGACACAGTACAGCCCGTGCACACGGAACTCCTCTAGACTGTTATGTAACTTACCCAAACTTCAAAAGTTTTGTCCAGATTGGAATATTGTGCCCATTTGTAAGTGACTCCTTACATCTTCTTTGTGGCACCCAAGCAGAATGAACCATTTCTTACTTTCAGACTGGGAGAAAATTTATGACCATGATTTAACAACCAACTTAAAAGAAAAAGGAATAGAAAAGAGCTGCTCTTTGGACACTATAAATCCACACCAACCTGATGTAATTGAGCTTACCAGCAAGAATAAAGTACAAAAGTATATTTCTGTAACAGGGGAAAAAAAAAAAAAAGAGTTATTTTTAAACACGCAGGTTCTTCCTGCAGCCACTCACTTTTAACATAAGTTGCATCAGGGGATCTGGTAGGAAGGAAATATTTTTATTAATTTTCCCCTTATCTGTAAGAAGAATGCTGATTTTTTTTTTTTTTTTTTCATTTATGTTCCTTGCCTGCAGGTAGCAGACCAAGAAAATCATATAGCAGAAATTTTTCCTTTTGATTAATTTCTTTCCATGTGTTATGTTATTTCTTATATATAATTGATTTCAGGTTTTGCTCGTAGCTGTACATCTTTTTTATATCTGTACCTACTGCCTTCCTTCAATCAAGAAAGTTGAAGGAAATTACCTGAATTTTGTTAAGTTTATTAAAAAAAGAGCTCTGTGAATATTTAAATTGAGTTTTGAAATGCTAATACGAGAAAGATATTAGAGAATTTTAATAGTAGGTTCAATTTGACCCACAGACTATTGTAGAAAGGGTCAAATTTTATTCAAATTATTTCTTTACAGCAAAAAATATGAACCCTTTGATTTTATAAAAGTAGAT
Source organism: Merops nubicus (assembly GCF_000691845.1). NCBI lineage: Eukaryota > Metazoa > Chordata > Aves > Coraciiformes > Meropidae > Merops > Merops nubicus. The sequence continues at coordinate 8,496 of NW_008624934.1, read as the reverse complement.
TAATATTCTTCACCGCTAGGTCTTTTGGCACTTCAGTGTATGACAGCATTAACTGTGCTTGTATATAAACTTTTCAAAGACCTTTAAATGTTCCAGTCATTTGGAACTTCACTTTCATTTATCCTCTTGTCTTCCCTTCTCTCACCACTACTCAAGAGGGCACAAGAAAACCAGCAGTGCCTACAGACAGTTTGCTCAAAGAGCCAGAATGTTTCCAATCAATAAAAGTGAAATGATGAAAAAGGGACCATCCAAAACATGCTTAGGGATACAGTGATTTCAAAAAAATAGTAAGCAAGCATACTGTTAATGGCAAAGTTTCATTTATATAGGAAAAGAGAAAAAAATGTGTGCATGGAACATGAGCTTCAAAGATCCAAAGTTAAATGTCAGACTTCAGTTTTCAAATAGGGGATCACGCCACACTACAGGCTTAGTCTTCCAATACCCCAATCCCTCATCGTAAGAGTCACAGCAATTCTTTTACTGTTGGGACCCAGTTTTTCAAGGTGCACCTTGCTGGGCTTACAGAAGTCACAACGGACATACTTATCCTGCAGATGAACCAAAGGGTTTATCAATTTTAACTCAACATAACTACAGAGAGAATACAAAAAAAAGACAAGTGGTATCAAGTGGTATATAGTACTATCATTACACAACATGTACTGGCAGAAGTAATCATAAAAGATCACATTCATTTACCAGATGAAGAGCATGATGCTTTGCCAAAAAAGTGAAATTGTTTAATTGTTTTGCAATCTGACTGTCACAAAAAGCACTTACAGAATCTTCCTTTCCTCAGATCTTCCCACCTGCCTGGAGTCAAGGTGTCACCAAGCTAGAAAGCTCTCTATGGCTCTGTGGACGGATCTTTCTACACGGCTGCAAATGCCATAAGGAACAACCTTTTTTTTTTTTTTTTTTTTTAAGATGCAATGCACATAGAGACACTTACACGTTAGAAGAACCGTATCATATCTTTCAACAAGTTATGGGCCTCAGGCCTCAGTCCCATGATTTTTCCATAAGCTTTTTGGAGGATATTCCTTAAGACCATTTCATGTCCTTGGGAATCCAGACATACCAACCCTCACTCAAGCAGGCACACGAGTAACTTCAACCAGTTACTCTTGCCTGATTTAACAGAAAAATTTGAGACAGTAAGTAATTAGTAACCTGTTACAATGAAATGGGCACCTAGATTTCAACTGGACATCTCCAGCTTGATCTAGTTGGAGATGTTCCTGCTTATTCTGGGGGGGTTGGACTAGATGACCTTTGGAGGTACCTTCCAGCCCAGACATTCTATAATCTCATCTGCCCACTTCTGTTTAATCCATGCAGTATCAAAAAGACAGATTTACAAAGCCTGTCTTAATGGCTGAAAAAAATTGAGGTTTTTACCATATAACACTAGTGCACCTGAGCTAGGATTCAAACACCAGGTGTCAGTGAAGCAAATTCAGGGAAGTCAATCCCTAGGCAGGAGCTTACCTGACAGTAAAACTAAAATTACTTTTCTCTACTGTGTTTTCACTTCAGCAATTTGTATGTCTCAGGTTCCCAATCCGAAACATTTTGACATGCTCAAGGCCTAAACATTCAATGAAAAGCACTGAAAGTGAACATCAAAGAGTATGTTTAGTTACTGTTAATGGACACTAAGCTGCATAAGCTGTTTATTATTCCTTTCCTTCTGTCTACAATATTTACAGTGGCACTGGCACTTCATTTTTTTTTTTAATCAAGGATTGTACTACTATATTAACAAACATTCACCAAAAAAAAAAAAAAAAAATAACCAAACCCAAATTATTAACTATTTTCCTGCAGGAAAGATTTCAAAAGTAACTTGATTCTAGTTGAAACCATGTTAATTATTAATGGAAGCTAACAGGTGCTCACAATGACAAAAGTAATTCCATAAAAAATTGGCTGGATGGCTGGGCCAAAGAATTGTGGCGAACAGAGTTAAGTTCAGTTGGTGGCCAGTCACAAGTGGTGTTCTCAGGGGCTCAGTATTGCAGCCTGTTCTCTTCAATAGCTTTATCATTGATCTGGATGAGGGGACCAAGGGCACCCTCAGTAAGTCTGCAGATGACACCAAGTTGGGTGGAAATGTCTATGTGCTTGAGGGTAGAAAGGTTCTACAAGGGGATCTGGACAGGCTGAATTTATGGACTGAGGCCAATGGTAGGTTCAACAAGGCCAAATGCCACATCCTGCCCTTGGGTCACAACAACTTCATGCAACACTACAGGCTTGAGGAAAAGTGGCTGGAAAGCTGCCCAGTAGAAAAGGACATGGGGATGTTGGTCAATAGCTGGCTGAACATGAGCCAGCGGTGTGCCCAGGTGCCAAGAAGGCCAACAGCATCCTGGCTTGTGTCAGAAATAGTGTAGTCAGCAGGACTAGGGAAGTGATTGTCTCCCCCTACTCAGCACCAATGATGTCACATCCCAAATACTACACTCACTTTGGAGCCCACCACTACAAGAAGGACATCGCTGAAGCAAGATGCTGGAGCACATCCAAAAAAGGGCAACAAAGCTGATAAAGGATCTTGGAGAACAAGTTTTATGAGGAGCAGCTGAGGAAACTAGGGTTGTTTAGCCTGGAGGAAAGGATGATCAGGGGACATGTTATTGCTCTCTACAACTACCTGAAAGGAGGTTGTAGAAAGGTGGGTGTCAGTCTGTTCTTCCAAGCAAAAAGTGACAGGATGAGAAAATGGCCTCAAGTTGCACCGAAGGAGGTTTAGGTTGGGTAGCAGGAAAAAATTCCTTTGTCAGAAGAGTTGTTGAAGCATTGAACCAGGCTGCCAGTGCGTGAGTCACCATGCCTGCAGGTATTTAAAAGACATGTAGATGTGGTACTTAGTGACATGGTTTAGTTGTGACCTGGCAGTGCTGGGTTAACAGTTGCACATGTTGATCTTAAAGGTGTCTTCCAACCAAACCAATTCTATGATACTATAAACTGTACCCACTAATTGGCACTGTTCCTCCTGTCCCATCTTGACCATACGTTTATCATCAGCCACACCTGCAGCCTCCAAGATTGACAACAAACTCTTCTCTGAAAGCATTTGTCATTAGAAAGTGGCATCTTGGCCAGTAAAGACTGCAAATTCTTGTATACTATAGATCACAGCAAACAAACCTGCAGGACCAAACTTTCAAAGAGATCTTGCTGAACACAAAGACACGGAGTGAGAAGACTACTGTCTTTCTTAGCTGTCTTAATTCTACCTACAGTCATAACAACTTCATGGTGGATGCTCCACAGCAGATGCTATTCTGTGTATTTCTGGTGCAAGAGGAGGAAGAGAAGAACAGAGGTGCCAAGATGAGCCTCCTGAGTCAACACCCTACTAAAATCACAGCAACACAGAACTACCACAGCAACACAGTGCACCAATTTTCCTGAAGGAAATTTTTAACTAAAGCGTACAAAGCAAACAGAATGTTGTGCTTAAAGCTCTCAGAGATGGATCTGTGATGCTTGTAGATAACCTTCTACATTAGGAATAATTTTAAAATGGTAATTTATCAGTAGTTTTCTTAAGTGTAATAGAGCAAACAAGGAAAAATTCCTTTTTGCTTATACAGAAGTATTATCCCTGAAGCATTTTTCACTGCATTATGGTGCATTTTATAGTTTTTAAACCCATCATTTATTTTTGTATGATTCCTATCTGCTAACTTTTACAAAACAATTTTTGAAACTACCAGCAGTCTAATTTGAAATACTGGCAATGTAATTTGCCTCATGATACATGGCTAACATTGATGCAAATATTAACCAGTTCCTGTGGATTGTTTCAGCTAGATAAGTATAAAAATAATGTTTAAATTTACAGGCTAAAAAAAAAAAGGAATGAAAACAAGCATTCTTTGTGTAAGAAGACGGTTTCTTAATTGTGTCTTTCACAAAAATTTTATGTATCTATATAATAAAAATTCAAGTATCTTATGCTTTATACATTTATGAGAAGTTTAATTTTTCTATTTATACAAGTGTATAAAAGAAAAAATATATTAGACATTTGGAACTTTTTTTAACATATGTTCATGTTGTTTTATACAGAAGGTTTTCACATTCACCTCTCCAATATGAGAAAATTTCACCTTTTGCATCTTATAACCAGTAAAGCATATGAAAATAAAAGATGCAATTTTAGGAAAATAGACTCCCTTTTCACTTGGTTTTACTTCTGTAGATTTTCTTTTAACTCAACCTAAGAGAACAAGAGATACACATATCCACACCAACCAGTCAACACCTGTCAACATCTATGGTATCTGTGGCATGCTGCTCTGAGTGAAATGCTCTGAAGATTCTTGGATTCAGGAATTTTCAGTGAATCCTCTCCTCCATCTGGAGGAAACTGTGATACTGGTGAGAAATAGAACCTTCTTTGCATGTCCTAACTTCACCATTCAGGATCTCAAGCGTACACGTAACACACAGTTGCAGAGGAAGCCTTTCTCTACAGCCTGTCTCCTTTACCAAGTACACCTATAGCAAAGCAGCTTCAAACACCATACCCCAAGCAGGATGAGTTTTATCTTAAACATGGCCAAGTCATGCTCAGAGTATAAAGCTTTTCATAGCCATGAAGGCAGCAGAAGTTTACTCTCTACCTCCAATTCCAACGCAGCCCTTACTCCAAATACAGAACTTCTCTGGCAATCACTAGTGAGTGACAGACACTGGTATTTGCTAATCACTGTTCTCACTCACCTACTGGAGGGAAAAATGGGATGCAAGTAGGAGCACTTTGAAGCCATTAATGATGCTGCTGCAGTGTATTTAATGGCCAGCATGTTAGCTACGATGAAAGAGGAACCTCACATCAAGTACATTAAGGGATCAGAGGAATACATGCTCATTACTCACTGTAATTTTACATTCCCAGTTTCAAGAGAAAATACTCATATTTTTCTCATACAGCAAACACACTTTACACTGCTATAGAAAATTAAGGGGTCTTTTTTCTTCTGTTTATTTAATATTTTCTATTTTTGTATGTAGCTACAGATTATTCCTCTTCATCTTTGTTTCTAGCTGCATTTCCTCAGATGGAAACTGGTCTCTCATCTCTGCACTCATCATGCAATTAAATCAAAAGAGCAGAAAAAAAAAAAGAAATCTGGACTTTCTCAGTCTAGAAATCAGTAGTGAACCCATGACTTCTCTCACAGGTTGCTATTTCTTTTCAAATAATTATTGCTTTTTCACCCCCCTCCTCGTCTTTTCTAATATAAGCAAGCCAGAGAATACTGCAGAAAAACGAGCCCCTGATAGACAACCCAAATTCAACCTCTAATAACATGTTCAAAGCTACAGAGCTTGTATGGAGAATTCAGTACCAATTTGGGTTAGACCTCCATAAAAAGTAAGCACACCTAAACTGAGGCGTAACTGAACAACACAGTTAAACGAAAAACTTAAAAACACAACAAGCGATGGAACAGATACTCACAGAAAAAATACCATGCTTAAAGTAACTGATAGTTCTAAAGTAAGAGGCAAAGTAAAGTTGAGAAGTTAGGAATTAGCTAAACTACAAGCTTCACTAGAATGACTAGTAATTTAACTTAGTGCGATTCTTGTAATTTGACAAATGTAATAAAAATACTACTTAGAGTATGAAAGAGATATAGAATTATGTCATTAGTTACTTACATTCTTAGAGTTTTGAATTTGAAATAACTACAGGGAATTAACTATTTTTAATTTCATAATGGAGTCTACTGATATGCAGAACAAAACTGAAGGGTCTTGAATTAGAACTAAGTTTTTAGGTCAGACTGTAAGAGAAATGAACAGTGTATCTTTTTCATAAAAATCAAATAATCCGAAAAAAAAAGCCAGGTGGAATAAAAGGCAGTATTTAACCACAAGCCACAAACTGGGCGTCGTCAATGATGTCCCTTCAGTGTAAAGCAAAGCCAACCTGAGAATCCACTGCAAAGGAATATTAACGCATAGTTTATTTTCTGTACATATTCAGATCTCATTTTGCCAACTAGATTGTCAGTTATAATTAGTTACAATAATAACAGTTGCCACAGTTTACAAAGATGCACCATAAGGACAAAATGTGCTTTGTTTTGGTCTTTTAAGATCTTCAAAGAATAACAGTATTACAGCATTTATTGTGTTAACGGAAAATATAATGGACTACTAACCTGTGATTCATCAGCATATACACCTTACAATTACCATGAAGAAACTGACTTTCATTATCAGATCTCAGCAATACATAAGTACACCACAGTCACATATACAATAGGGCTTACCGAAAAATAACATTCATGTGTCATTTACAATGATGTACCTCTAGAGATATAGGTACATAAACCTCGAAATACAAATAAGCAAACTACATCTTTTAAAATGAACTAAAAGTGTATGTTACAATGTACTTGATTTCTTTAATATCCCTGCTCACTTTTTTACTAGTTTAATTTGATTCCTCATTGGTAGGAATTGCAAGGTTGCACAAAACACACTGCTTTTCCCCTACAGGTGGCATAACCTGCCGGTTTTCTGAGTTAATCACTAATTAATAATTTGAAAATACAACGCCATTATGTCATTTCCAGACAATGAGCTTTTAAATGGTGCATATTATGTCCTAGCCTTTTCAGTAAGGAAAAAAAAAAGTTTTTATCCTCTGGAAACCAGATGGCTGGTAAGTGTTATTATGAGGCTATGTAAATCTCAAGGCAATAAGCATCAAATCAAAACAAGAATTCATTTTCCTCTTCTCTTATCATGATTGTTGTTTTGCTGAACCAACTTGTGAAATAATACAGCTCCTATAAATTAGGCCACTGGATGCTTTGGCAGCAGTGAGTTTATAATCCACCTCCTTTTTTTCACAGCCAACAGAAGTTCTGAAAACATTTTTCACCTACACTTTTAACCTTTATAATATCTTGTCCTACATGCCAAACTTAAATGAGGTAATCTTATTCCAGGCTTAGCCTTCTCAGAAGACTTCCTTGAAAAATGTACTGGCTCCACTACTATTACAATTTGATTCTCAAGATATCCTTCACTGGTTTATGTTTCAGTTTGGGTTTGGCCAAGGTTTTTCCCTATTGGGAAAGAAATTTGTTATTTTCTCTCACTTAAGGAGTAAACACCTGCACCTTTTTCATCGAAGTGCCAGTATAACCCTAGAACTAAAACTCCACACTTCAGAGAAGCCTTTCAAAGTTCATCTAAAACAGCTCCATTACTTATAGTGCTCTATTTTAGAAAACTTGCAGATTACTCTAAATAAACTTAAATTGCTGGGACTACCCAAAAAGAAAATTAAGAAACTAAATTCCAAATATTAGCTTAGAAGTACCTTAAATGACAAAAAAAAATACACTTCTAAAAACATCTATGAAGCTAAGTATTTTAAAAGGCCTGGTATGGGAAGAAACTTAAAAAGAAAAAAAAAAGGTATGAAATGCCATTCCATAAGTTTTAGTTCTGTTTTTAATTCATGTTTTTATGTTTTTCTATGACACATTCACTACTATTAAATTTTAGCATTGAATTTTATCATTTTGTACGTTAAATCCTTACATTTAATATTGATGGAAACATCTCGGTATTCTTACATCATGTTTCCTGTTTGTGTTAATGTTAAAACATTCCTAGCTCCCATCAGAGTGTGTCATTTTATGATGTGAATATGTGCAGTGACAATTATGTATCACTGCTATTGGTTTATCATGAAATAATGTCAAAATATGATTAGAGAACTGATCCACAAAATAGATTCGAACTCTTTCCCCCAACCGAATTCTTGTCAAATGTAATTACCTTTAGTGAACCAAAAAAACCCAAAACTTACTTGCCAAAACATTTTCCAGTAAATAATTGCTCCTTCCTAAAATTTCCTGCTATAACTACTAACAGACCTGACTGATCTCAGTGAACCTGTCTGAGCACGGAGGGTGGACAAGACGGCCTCCAGAGGTGCCTTCCAATCTCAACCATTCTGTGATTCTGTAGTATTAAAAGATGTTTCATATTTTCTTATGCTATCTCATCAAGAGCCCAAAACAACAGAGCACTCTGTAGTATTCTAGCACTTCCAATTCCAGCATCAAATAGACTTAAAAGTGAAAAAATAAGATATTCATGAATTCATAAAAATCTAAGAGATCAAGAACCAATGTTTTAGTGAGATTTCAATTACATGCAGGACACTTGTAGCACTGAGGCAATAGTTCCAACAGATTCATGAATGCAATCTACACTGCCTGCACTAGGGCCATGGAAGATTTGATTGCACCTCAGACAAGTTCTTCACTCCATCTTTCCTTCAGTTTTACACCATATGGGCATTTCTTCTGTCTGCTGCTCTTCTACTTTAAGCCTATAAAAATCTGACACTCCTCACGTGACATTCTTCATACATGCACAAGCACATCCCTAGAAAGGCGAAGCTTAATTTACATAGAATCATAGAATCCTTTA
>NW_008624933.1:0-34080 GCF_000691845.1 Merops nubicus | reverse complement strand
TTATTATTTTATGGTTGCAAACGTGACTTTGGTCTGAGGTTTTGCTGCCTTTGTTTTGGTAGTCCTGGTTCATTTATATTGCTGCTTCTCTGTATACGTGCATGTTTGTTGTGCAGAAGTAGGAGATGCAGAGAAAGAAAGCCACGCGTGCGACTGGCCTGCCATGGTGGGTACGACTCTTTCACCGAGGTGGAATGGCTTGCCATCTATAGTAACACTATAAAGGTCACGTTATGACTCTTGCATGTGATACATAGGCACCAGTAAGAGTATATTAACCATTCTCACATTTTATTTTCCACAAGTCTGAGCCCCTCTCTCAGAGAAAAAAAAAAAAAGATCAAGTTCTGGAGCTGATTGATCTGAATGCAAGTGGGTTTTTTTGTTATTTTGCAAATTAAACCATCTGTAGCCTAACTGTACTATACCTAGTGGTTAACCTGAAAGAGTTGTAAAATATTGCTTTAATTAACCTTGTAAATACTCCAGATAAATGTTATATTCTTGTATATAAACTTTACATCATAGTTTACCCATTGTCTCGGTCTGTATTCACTTCAATCTGTTCCGGGAGCACTGGAAGAAAGCTATCCAACTGGGCTTTGTCATGGCAAAGCAAAATTTGGCCTTCTACCCCAAGGGGCCAGTAGAGTAGCACAAGGAAGCATCTAGTGCTGCAATCAGAAGAAAAACATAGTAGACCTCATTTCCCCAAAGATGAAACCACAAGACACGGGGCTGAGGTTCAGTCAACTCATTTGAGTATGTGTCTGTTGAGCTCTTTGAGATGAGCTTTCTGTGGCTCCTTTGTTCGACTGCCTGAATTTCCATCTCATCCTGCTCTTTGCTGATGTAGAAGTGCAATGAGACTGCTTGCTTAAAAATCAAATCCATTTATCCATTTCTTACACTTGAAAAAGACAAACTGAGTGCAAGAGTAGACAGAAAAATCTCATTTGCAGCTAGCAATTCAGAATAATGGTAGAGCAGGGCATGTTTTGTATGTATACTCACTGTTCTTACTGAGAAAGAAAATAAAAACTGTCTAATAGTGTAACTAGAGGAATGTTTTTCAGCATTTTTCTTAGAAATGTTTTCTGATCAAGCGCATTACCTGCTAGAATTTTACTGTACTTACCCTGAAAAAGAGTCTTGCTTCTCAGTGCTGTCACACATACAAAATGCCTTAGCTTCACCAAAAAGATGAGCAGTCCAGTATTCCCAAGGATAGTGGTTTTATGTTAACCCTTCACAGACAGAATACAAATCCAACACTAGATTTTTCTTTCAAGAAAAAAAATATTAATCGATAAGAAGAAAAAATCTAAAGATCCAAAATGTTTTATTTTCTTAAAAAAAATGAATTGCTTGTCCTCCCCCACAGCCTTAATGCACTTGCTACATCTGCTACAGACAATGGTAGGACTCAGATCAAGCAAGAGAAGAGCAGTCTTCTCAAATGTCTTTAAAAGTATAACTTTTTTAAAAAAAAAAAAAACAAAAACAAACAAACCCCCAAACAAAAAGCCCCATTCCAAACTGGACCTTAATGATTTTGTGAAATAGTATCTTTATTTAAAGGTAAATATATTGCTGAAATGTCATTAAAACTTTTCTTTTGAATGGACTTGGCTTCCTGGGAAAGAGATTTCAGTCTCTTTGTGCTATGGCGTAATAATTTTAATACCGCCACTACGTCCATCATCCTACAGAGTCATCATTATTCAGATATCACATCACTCAGCTTATAATGTAAAACCTGTCCCTGAACAGACATGGTTTTAGAGGGAACAAACTCACAGATAAAGAGGAGCTGGCTGAAGAAGAGCATGCAAAAAACAGGATTGTACTGCCCGGTGGAGTAGAGCACTTAGAAGAGGCAATGGCTGCAATGCACAGCCAGGACTGCTCCGTTCAGCCTGCCTTACAGACATTAAGTCCTACAGCAACCATGAAATTATCTTAATTGGGCTGTCCTAGAAGGCCGCAGTACTGATGCTGATGAAGACAGACAGGTCACAAGCTACTCACTCTGGGGTCATGTTAAGGCCAAGACTACATAGCAGATTTTTGCCAAATCACTGAAATGTATGAAGACATTACCTATAACCAACATTTCTCTGTCTTTAAAAAAAACCCCGAAACATTCCCCTCCCCTCATCACAAAACAAAGATCATTACTCCAGCAGAAGTCTTGTTCCTCTTCAGGACAAGTTCAGGAGAAGAATAAACTAGGCTGGCAAACATTCAATTTTACTAATATAATCAGCATTCTGGATTAAGAGCATCCTGCCACCCAACATAGCCCTACTGATAAAGCCTTCTGCACATGGCCCTGGGCTGAATCACTGGGACTAGTCACCCTCAGGGTAAATTGGCAGAGGCAGGACTGCCTTTCAGATAAGCAGGACTTCTGCAACTGTGAAGAATAATGGGACTGGTGTTTCCCAGTTTAGTTCCATTACCTTGTTCTAACAGTATGGTATTGAAAGATGGGCCATATTTGCCTCACCAAGGAGAGGGACTGCCAATGTTTCTTATACCGTTTCCCAAGGTGTATAAGCCAGACATGGCAAACTGTTAGCTCAAAATTAATATTTTAAAGTCGCAGCCTGAGGAAACTTCATCTCTTAGATGCTGGCAAAGAAGTAAACATAATTTTTTCACATTTTTACTCTTACTTGCTCAATAATAACTGAAAATCTTTGACCGTGCCAGCCAAATAGTGAACCAAATGTAACAAAAAATTATCAGAACCTGTTACTTGTGAACACTGTGTCACATACGTCAGAGTAACTTTATTACCTGGTATTGTATGGCATGGTTCAGTTCTAGCAGAAATTTTTATTGTGATTGATGAAAAAAGGTAACCCCACTGTTGCATTTTTCAGGCACTTTTTGTCTTCTAATTGAAACAACATTGTTAGGCAGCCAATTATGTAGCTCCCATTGTATTTGCTTTCATAAAAACTATAAAAGCAGCTGACTACAATGGAATAATTTAAGAACAATAATAACGATACTTGACGTTTATACAGAAGTTTCCATTTAAGTTTCTCAGACTGCTTTCACAAAAATAGGCATTAATATCCCTATTTTTCAAATCAGGAAAATGAGGCACAGCAAAGCGAAATAACTCATTCAAAACCACCCAGCAAGTCCTTTACACTCATGAAAAGCAGCATATTTTTATTTTGCAAGTTTTATGCTCTAATCACTAGGCCACAGCAATCAGGATAGTGTATAATCAAAGCAACACTTAGACTATAATTTGCAAGCATAACAGCAACCAAGGCTCCCTCCAACTTCTTCGCCAAGCGCGCAAAAAAATCGACTGCCCAAATTCAAATTTAAAACCTGTCAGCAATACTCCTTGCAGTTTTTTCCTTTATTCCTCGTTTATATTTCTCTCTATCCTGTAATTAGTTCTTAATCCTTTCTTTTCTCCCTCACTTCTCATTCACTTCAGACACCCACAGAGAAGCCACTCGGCTCTTTCTCACCCCTCTCGTACAAACACTTACTCCCTCAGTATGGTTTATTAAAGAACTCATGCAGTATAACTACACACAAGCCACAAAAATCCTAATGACCAGCTTAAGACATAAAAAGACCCTTGCGGGAAATTCAGCAAGTGGCATTTAAATTTAATTAATTATTTTGTGTGAGGACAGGAGGGTGGTTAGATGCCACAGGGAACACCACAGACACATGCTGGTTGCCTCAGGCACAGCCCCTACGCCTATTCTGCAGCAGGAGAATGTGAAGACATTTAAAGAATATGGCTATCATGAAAAACACACAGATGAAGCATGTCTTCTCTTGCATGGCCAGGTCTCCCACACATCTCAGCCTCTTTGTTCTAACCCTGCATTCCTCCACTGCAGCTACGGTGCACCTCTCTCAACCTGCTTCCTCTTCTCACTCCTTCACTTCAGCCCTCAGGGGTATCAGCCAGAAGCAGGGCCATCGTGACTCCAGGACAGACCACCTCATCACCCCCCAAGTGCCCCTGGGGCACGAGTGACCCCCATGTAGCCAGCCAGGCAGTTCCTGTTGTGCTGCTTCTGCAGCCTCCTGCCATCCTTGCCAAACCTACAAGGCCCTGGTAGCCCCTGTGATACGGCCACAGCTGGCAATGCCAGAGGAAGGGCAATGGATTGGTTGCTACCAGAGCAGTAGGCAGCCTTCCTTAGGTCAGACAGCCTAGGCTTTTGTTACTGGAGCCAGAAGTTCTAATTTCTAGGCTTCAGAGACATGCCTGTATGATTTATCTAGAAGTTTCTTTCTTATCAGCAGACGTAGATTCAGTACAGCCTGTCTGATGAAACAACCACAGGAATGGATCTTGTTTGCCTCTGTACAAAGAGGAGAGTGCAAGATACTCACATCACAGGAATCCAAGGCCCTAAGCCATCTTACAAACATAAATTAGTCCATGCTATGTCCCTTTGGGGTGAGTTTAATAAGGTAACAATTTCCAAATGCATCATCCCCCTGCAGGGTGAGCCATGGGTTCCTAAATCACCTAGATGCCTTGGAAAATATTAGCCACTATCCCCCACCAGAGTTAAAGCCAGTTGGCCGAGGTCAGCCAGCAGGCTTGTCACCCAGCCAGGAGGAACACCTCAGCAATCAGCCAGCCAGCCCATCGCTCTCATGACTGATCAAAATAACCAACCGTGGCCGAAAGCTCCACCACAAAGCAGCTGGTGGAGCAAACTTCAAAACCAATTACTGTGCACACGGAGAAGCTGTCCGGCCAGGAAGGCCAGCACAAGTTAGGAGGTATGCTTGGTGTCTTACGGGACAGATCCAAGAAGGAGCACGTATACCTTCCAAGACCCATGCTAAGGCAATGCTATTAATGCAGCTCTTTCAAAACACAAATGCTGCAGATCATCCTTTTGGAGTGGTTTTCAGTCCACAAAGGTGATGTTAAAATCATGGAGAATTTTTCTGTTTGGACACAGCAAATTGCCCTCAGAGGCATGACCAAAACAAGCAGCAACTCCCAGATTTAGGAGTGGTCTGAAAGTGTAGCAGAAATACTAATTTAAGCACACCTTCGACTTCCCAGATCTTTGTTTTCAAGAGCTTAGCACTGGCAGTCTTCATTAGACATTAAACTTTCCATATGGAGCCACTATGGAAAGACAATTTAAGAGTTTTCCATTGATACCTGCTTTTATCAGGCAAGAGATAACTAATCCTTCCTAGGCGATTTTCCTGCATTGTTAGCTTGCTTCAAACCCCTAACATTGTCTAATTGCTTTTTTTTTTGTTATGTGAATCTCCAGCCGTGCACAATGGTGAGCCCTGGCTGGTTGCACACTGAGACAGGTGCTTTAGTGGCTGCAGGGCTCACATCATTAGGCACACACAGAGCTATTAATCATTTCAGTTTACTCTGAGGCACAAACCTGAATTAAGTCAGGCCACTTTCCTAAGCAAAACAATAGCTTAATTGTAATAGGTAAGGCAAAAGGGTTTTGTGAGGTAGAGTTTCAGAAACTGGAGCAACTCCCCCCTCCTTCCCCTCCAAATAATCAGGGAATACAAGAAAATACACTGTAATTTAAGAATTAGGAGGTTTAATAATTTGTTTTCAACAAAGGAAGGAAATTATTTTGAACATAATCTTACAGCCTCACACAGCCTGTTTCCTTCAAATGACAGGTTATTCAACATGGGAAAAATTTTCAGTACTCTCATTTGCATTCTGTGATCTGTAGCACTGAGTCATCACAGTGACATGAATGGTGTGGGGGTTTTGTTGTTGTTTGGTTGGGGTTTTTTTTTCACACAACACGGATTTTAAATAAAGCATGGATTTTCAAAAATGTCCACAAAAATAAAGCATAAGCTGCGTTTCCAAAGTATTCTAAGGTTTTGATTTTTAAGTATCTTAAAAATTGAAAGTAACCAAAAAAAATAGGAAAAAAAAACTTAAAAAACAAAAGAATGAAAAATTAATTTTGTTGGAAGCAACATAAGAATGCATATTTACAAACCCCGCTAGAAGCTTACAGATGCTTTTCTGTTGCTTGAGGTACTCACATACATTTAAAAATTTGGCTGCAACACATATATCCTTAGAGAGTTTAATGTACTTGGCACCCAGAGATTTTGGAAATGGGATCTAGACTGTTGAAAATATTAGCAAGTAGTAATAATCTGTCCCGCACATGTGCAATGTTAAAATTTTCTTAACCCTTTTGTTTCATCATTGGACTAGAATACGAGTCTTACTGGTAGAGCTGAAATAAAATGCCCTGGCTTTCCCACAGAAACAGACTTTTCACATTCATAAAGTACTTCTGGAATTCTAAAGCTAGCTCTACCTTCACAAGAAAACGCTGCATGGAAATCAGTCCTCAATCCAGAACTAAGATTTAGAAAACTTGCTTGAAGGATTATCATCCTTCTCAACTTTGCACTGCTACATTACGTTTATGAAGAAGAGAAGACTTGTGTGAAATATTGCTTTCTACTACACAGCACAGCAGGAAACTACTTTAACTGTTGACAGTTGCCTTGCAACTGCTGCAACTAACCAGCACGTAGCAAGGAGTAGTATAAAAGTCAGCAATATATATATATTATACTTCAGTTACAAAGATTTTATAGTTCTGTGATATATATAATTCCTAAAGGTTCTATTATTTAATGAGCTTTCTCAAAATGAAGGTGGAAGGGACACTGCATTTTCTAGGAAACTCAAAAGGATCACTGGAGACATCTAGAACATGGGTTACAAGATAGCACATCTCCTAGAGTAGCAGAGTGGTACAACCTCTCTATGGGTGAATTTCACCTAGCAGTAACTATACTTCACATGTGCATACAGTACCTAAATGTGAGCTTCTCCATAGAGGCTCCCACCTCCCACACCAGCTGTGTGCTCCCACCACCTTCCTCAATCACACCAGGCAGACAGTGCATCTGAGCTAATGCTCAGCTCTTTTACTCAACCCCAACTGAGCCCTGAATGAAAACAACTAAATACAGTGAGTGACTTGTGGTGAGTTCAGCAGCTGAGTAGAAGACCCACCGAGACCCATGGCTGCACCATCTGATGTGTGGGGAACAGGTGAAGCGGGTGGGAAGAAGGTCACGCAAAGCCTATCCAAAAAACAGACCCTCATCCCAAATGTTTGCAAAGAAATAAATATGTTACAGCAGGCTCAGTCTCAGTTTGCTGCTACGGCTTGCCCAGCACCCAGGGAGGCTGGTGAGGGCTATTAAAGAGCTTTGTTTTGGTATAGCCTGCCCCTGCAGCACGTGAAAGGGTCCCTCAGGGACCTACCCTTCATAGCAAGCAAGGAGCCAAGGGCTGTGGTGCTGCTCCAGCCCTTTGAGCTCCCACAGGGAAACTCAGCAGCAGGCTAGATCCCTTCAGATGGCAGGCTCATGACCATCTGCAGGGCAAGGCTCAGCACACTTGTATCTTGGACGTGAAAAATGCACCTTTTCAGCCTTACCAGCATCTTGGTAAGGCTGAGCACTCGTGGCCCAGGTTTGCTGCATTTGCCAACTGGGCCCTCCTCCTGCCTGCCTGTCTCTCACACTCATTCTATCTTTGATCCTCTCAAGGAGAAAAAGGATCTAGAAGAGCTTGTGGAAAACTTTACACATAGCAGCACTCGAAAAAGAGATAAGAAGAAGGTGCTGGTGAATACTGCAATGGCATAATCTGCTTCAGTGGGAGATTCTCGTCTGGCTCATTCCATTTCTGACATACTACTGAAAGGATGGTGCAGAAATACAGCTTTTAAAAAAAAAAAAAGATTACAAGACTTGCCAGGGAATTTGGTACCAGTACACATTCTAGGTAGACTTTATGAAGTGTGAAAAGATGACCTAGAGCTGGTCCTTGGGGAATCAGTGATAAAATTCCATGTAAATTAATAGAAGTAGTCAAATCCAGTATTGACTACTTTTGAAGAGTCTGACTCTTTAACAGTAAGAGTATTTATTGTCTAAATGTCATGCTATATATAAATTAAAAGAAGAAGTTCAGAAAAGCAACTCCAGCTCAAGGTCCAGCTAGAAGAGAAGCATTTCGGAGAGATTTAATGAGCCCTAGAAAAGCCACTGGCCTAAAATAGTATTAATTCAATAGCTGACTAAGCCTGAATAAAACATGTACTTGTACACAATGCAGTAGCAGAAGCTATCTGGAAGGAAAAGCAGCAACCCTGATTGTCACAGTTTCAGCACATGAAGAGGTGGACAAGTGACTGTGGTCAGAATGAAATCATTCTCACCAGCAACTGGCTGAGTGCAAGGCTGCCTGAGGTTCAGCAAAGTCAGCCTGGTGACATGTGGAGCAGATGCTGAAAGTCTGACAGCTGGAAATGGTGGAAGCACTTGTCATCAGGAGGTGGCAGGAAGCTTATGTCAGCTGGAAAAGTGCCTGGATGCTTGTTGCTAGGGCAGCAGAGAGGGTTTTGACAGATAAAAGTGTTGGTGAGCAATGACTAGAGATAAGAGCGTAGATCCCTGGGAAGGCAGAGGAGGGCTGGTTCTTCAAGTTTATCTTTAAAGACAGAGATACAACAGGTCACACCGAACCCCCAGTTTAGGGCAGGGGCTTTCATCCTCAAGTCATCTGCTGCTAGCTTAACCCCAGAAGGGAATTGTTAGTTTGACATTTCATGTTCATTCTCAGTGTTACAGTATAAATGCTACAGCTAGCAGGGGGGTTGCAGACGGGGAGGAAAGCAAAGGGCAGAGAGAAGAAAATACTCATCTTTGGGAAGAGTTAGATTTGCTAGACTTGACCTTGAGAACCTGAATCACCAAACTTTGCATATATTTAGGTCTGCACCTGGCAAAGCACCTTCTTTTTGTATTTCACTTTCCTCTGGAGGCATTCAGAGTAAAGCAACAAAGACACAGCAGATGTATTTGAGTATATCTTGTTTGGTCCTGAAAAAGAGAGGAGAAAAAATTTAAAGGGTCATAACTGAGGTTGCTATAATGTAATTCTGTTAAAGAACAGGAAGAAAACCTGAGGACTATGAAAAATGCATAGTCCATAGAAAGACTGAAAAATATGACCTTGTTAGTAGCTGTTTTTACACCAGATTCAGTAAAAATACTAAAAAAAAAAAAAAAAAAAAAAGAAAGTCTTTTGCAAGTAGGAAGTCTTTTGCAAGTCGGAGTTTTGTTTTGTTTTGTTTTTTTTTAAACAAGTTTCTCCAAGTGTAGAATATTGCTTAGAGATTTTCCAGAGCAAGAGTCTCTTCAAAAAGCGTTGTAAAAGTTACAGTATTGATAGCAATTTCAGATAAATGGAAAACCCAAGGTCTTTGTCAATTTTCACCCTATGAGAAGTTCCTTTAGCCAAGTACAGCTGGCTGAACTTTTTTTCATTAATGGTTTATGGGTTTGGACAATTCAAAGAAACTGGGGAAATTCACCTAGTGCTGTTTCTTATTCATTTCCAACACTGGGAGTGGAAATTAAATATTTCAGTTTTGGTAGCAGACTTGCACTAGTAGCTGCACATGTGAATGGGGAGTATGCTGGGTGTCTCTTTCTCAACATTTGCTACTGAAGCTTTTTCAGATTGTATAAAATTCTATAATAAATCATACAGAGAAAGAATAAGGTTATGGCCTGATGACTACATTATTCACTTTGAACAGCAACAGGAGAACACGAAGTGGAGGGGTCAGAGCCCATCGCTGACCCTCAGCCTCTCTCTTGCCCCTGAGATGTGTGCCATGGCCCCACACCACTCATAAACAGAGAAGACCCAGCACAAATAATCTGACCCACGAGTTCTCATTTTGCTTGCTTGATCCATTGGGGTTATTTTTTAACCTAGGCATGCTAGGAAAGAAACAGAGCTCCCTCCCAGAATACTTAATTTCCAGTGTTAAGACTTGCATCTGCGTGTTAGGTAAACCTTACTAAAAGCTTGAAGTAGTTTAAAGTCTTGAATTTAAGTTGTTAACATCGCAGGTAAATTGCCCTAATTCACTCAACCAGTAGATAAAACGGGAGAGCTGGGACTATTTCCCTCTCATGTTTATGGTCCAATCCTTTGCTTTTATTAAATTTACATGAAAATCCGTTTGCCAGGTGTTAAAAAATATTTCTATAACCTCAAAACAATCCTTGTTGCTGTGCTGACAACTCTAAAGAAATGAGGTTTCCATTCAGTCCATAACATTTTTTTTTCAGTTCAGCTGCCAAAATACTTTAAACCCAGCAACTATTTGCGCAGCCCTATAAATTAGGTTTACTAAAGGAAACAATTAGCAAGCTTGTAGCCTACAGGAATTTCAACTGGTGCTGTTACAGTGCATTGTTTAAGTAATTAGAAAATGATTCCAACTATTGTAAGTATTTGCAACACAAATGTGGAGCACATAGTTGCTACCCTATTAATAATGGGAGCTATAAGAAGATTGAAAAGCTAGTCTGCAGAAGAGGTCACATGCTTATTAGTGTAGCCAGTATATGCTTTTCATTGTCACTGAATTGCAATATTTAATTAAATAGGACCGTACAGGGAAATGTGTTCCTGCACTGCTAAATATGTGAGAAATCAAAAGGCACAGATGTGTCACTTACTCCATTCAAGCTTAAGCAGATGAGCTCCTGGATAAAGACAGGAATATAACAATTAGTGAAGTTAAGGTATACCACCAGACTAGAATTCTGTATGAAATTCTGAGTAGAGCTATAAAATCAACAGCAAGATGTCACGAAACCAAAATGAGTTTCAAAATGAGTGTCTATTTCCAAACAGATTCAATCATAAATGTTGATCTTGTGAAAACTAATTTAACAGGAAACTCAGCAGAGATGCTCAAACCACAATCTAATACACCCTCCAATCCTGAAATGCAATTAATCTGCTTAAGCTGGTAATAGTTCCAAGCAATAATTTGCAGCCTTAAAAAATTCTGCACCTCAGATTTAGCCATTAAGCTTTACAGATGGGCTAGCAGCCAGATGTTTATAAACTCTTTTCAGGTTACAATTTAGTTACGGTTACAGGGTTAGACAATGTACTCTCATTTAGCCCTTCAACTGACTAGCTTAACCATTATTTGCCACTACACTGGGCATATGCACCCTGCTGGCTGCCACTGTCCAATGCCAAGTCATCTATTTCCCTGCTACTGCTAGGCTGGGGCTGCTCCATTCATCCCCGAGACAGCCTCCTTTCAGGGGAGCATTACAGGCTCAACGGACCTCTTTGTTGAAGTTCTATTTACACCACCATTTTTTGTTACTCAGGCTGTGAAAGGAAACAACAGGAGATGGAGAGGAGACGGACTGCTAACACAGTGGACCAGAAGTCATCAACCTCGGTTCTTTGAAGTGCTATGGACAGTAAACACGGAAACTATACCAATATGTGAAATAACCAGGTGGTCTAAGCACAGTTCCCTGTAGACACGCGGATCTGTATCTACAAAAGTCAGCATCATAATCAACAGTAACTGGCAACCTTCCTCATTATTTACTAAGAACCGCAGTGTAATTATTCACCCGGGTCCCATTGATTATAATAGGATTTGGCTGGATAAATCCCCATGTAACTCTTTGAAAATTTGGGAGCTTTGGGGCAGGCGCTGCTCAGAGGTGCAAAACTGAACGTGCTCAGATGGAATGTGCTCCCTTCCAAGCACAGCTAAAATGCAGCAGCAAACACTCTGAGCCTTTGACTCGACTGCTGCGGGCTCAAAGCTGTTGTGAGACAGAAAAGCACCTCCCTGCAGCAGGACAGCACAACGACCAGACACCTCCCCGAGACAGGAGTGCTGGAGTACATGATGAACTTTGAAGATGTGTTTAATTCCCTTTGACTTCAGCAAGACTAAAGCATGCACACGACTGCTTTGTGGCATGGATTTCAGCATGTGACCCAGAGCGTGAGGCATACAGCAGCCGTCTAGAGGTCTCTCAGCAGCTTCAGTTGTTAAGTTTTATCTGGGGAAGCTGCTTTGCATACACACCATGCTGCTCAGCAGCTGCCTCCCCAGGGTGCCATGGGCTGGCGTGCTCCTTGCCCACACCACAAAGGCTTTTGCAGCCACCTTGCTCCATGCCCACGATTCATCCTGTTGACTGCAACGGGAGCAACACTCTACATTTCAGGGGGCTTGGGTTTGGTAAACTCTGCTCCGTTTGGACTTCCTACAGCCACACACAGAGAGCAGCTCCAGCAAGGGCACAGGTGCATCATTCACTTCTTTGCTCTACGCTGCCTGGAACACGTTTGTTATCCCCTAGCTGTGCTGCCTTCTTTACCTAGTGCAGCACCCCATCACCCAGCTTCACCCTTCTCCCTAGCCTGCAGCTACTACTCCTTTTGGAGCTTCCCTCAAAGGCAGCTCCATGCTACTTCCTTTGCCAGATTTTAAGTCTACAAGCCCATGGCACCCTGCTCCCACTGGCCAGGTTGTCCATCAACCTTCCCAGCACGCTCCCACTCTCCGCTGTCTTCTGAAGTGGTGATGCCTTAAAAAACATAAATGCCTCAAAAAACATAAATGCCTCCAGAAGCAAAAGTGATGTTGCTACTCTACGATAATTATTTCCCATTTCTACCATGGGACAGATGCTAGATTGTGCTGATGTGTGAGATAGGTGTTGCCTCTGCCATGAGACTACCACTACTAGTCTTTCAAAACGTTTTATTGGTGCCCAGATTCCAGGGTCCTGGGATGATAAGGGTCTCACTGGTTTCATTTTATGAAAGGCACATTTTTAGACTTCGTTTTTCAGGAAAACAAATTAAAAAACCCAAACAAACAAACAACAAAAAAAACCCAAATACAAACAGAAAGAAAGAGAGGAAAAAAAGAACCCTGACTGCTAAGAATTTAGAAGCGACTAAGAAGAATTATATTGTTATTACAGAAAATTTTCTGTTCTTAATCCAGTCATATCACTGTGGAAAGAAGGGGATTGGCTCTTGAATTTTCATTATTTGAAGTAAAGAGGTTTGCTTCACTAACTTTTGCAGGTATAAGGAGAAGCACATTTTCATGTCCTGCTTTACAGCAGATTAACTTACTGTTTCTCCCTTGTCTGGTGTGCTTTGCTGCTTTTTAAGAGCACCTCCTTCACAAAATAAAAATGTTCTTCTTTTATCTGACAATATCCAGAAGCTGGACATAAAATAGACAATGCACAGAGCACAGTCTGTGTATGCATGTTTCAGTGCGTAGAAATTTGCACTTTTGATTTTAACCAGTGTAAATGACAATTAAAAGCAATGCCCTTTCAACTTTTGCAAGAAGAGGTCCCATTTTTGCATTTTATGGGGCAGTTAGAAAAAAAATGAAACTTTATGACCTGTATAGGGAGACAATTTTCAGTGATCTAAGCTTATAGTGAAACCAGCTGATGTTCATTTTGCTTTATCCACACTGCTTTAATCTTTGATCATAAATGTATTCAATGAATATTTTTATGTCATTTTACTTTCTTGGTAAATTGTGTGCATCATGAGATAAAAAATGTATACTAGTTACTATTATTTCCCTAATGGGTTTTCCTTTCCAGTACAGTATTGTATTGTAGTTATCACACTGAGAATTTGCCAAAATTATCTGACAGACCTGCTTGGGAGCTTCAGCAGTCCTGACATTCCTACAAAAGTTCCAACAAGAAAAAAAATACATTATTTTTTCCTTCCCAGGAGTCTCAGCCTGGTCAGCCAGAAAGAGTTGTTCCCTTGTAAGGCCAAAGCAAGCCTTTGAAGCATATCACATCTATGAAAACATAGATGACTCCAGTAAAGCAGTCTTTAGGGGGGAGTTCAAAGAATAAATTTAAAGTGTTTGTTGTGTTCTGTTGAATGGTGGGATAAAGGTAACAACTGACAGGACTGCCTGGCTGTCAAGAGATGGAGATGGAAAATTAGAGCCCCAGATGTTAACTGTACATTATTTAACTTGCTATGATTTGGTTTACACTATCTCACACAGCTCCTTGCCTTTGATTAGATTTCTGCCAAGTGCTCTGAGGTGCTTTTTTTGATAAGTGTTGCAAAGGTACAGTATGCACATACTGAACATGAGTGCTATTAGTTTATGCAGAAACATTCCTCCAGAACCTAGTCTCATTTTGGCTGCTTAGTCCTATTTATAAAATTAAAGAAAGGAAAGGAAAAAGTAGCATAACAACACTAAAGAAGGAAGGGAAAAAGTAGGATAACTACATATACAATTTTTCCCTTGAGTATTTCTGCCTTGTCAAAGTAAATGTTCTTTAGCCTTCCAACTTTAAAAAAAAAAAAAGAGATCCTACTATTGCATTTTAAAAAGCACTTAGATATACAAACCTACTACTTTCATAACAGAAAAATATTTGGTGATTTAAGCTTGTTGTGAAGGTTTTGATGCATATTCTGGGTTAAATGGCCATTATAGAAGCTATACAATGAAATCATATAACATTATGACATGCAACTCACTGTTTTAATCTATATGTCTTTTTAAAAACACATACCTACTCATAGCAAAATAGCTAGGAAAGGTATCACTATTTTTCCTAGATAAGGCTTTCCCTTCCCACCAGTGGCTGATACTCATTAATTATATTGCTGTAGCATTTATTCATGCATGCAGCATGGACTTCACTCAGCCCTGCCACACAGGGAGGACTTTGTGGCAATGACCGTACAGGCCTTGCTGGCAGGAGACTCCAGCTGTGGAGCTGACCAGCTAGCAATTTGTGAAGCCATCATACATGAACAGCACTCCGTTGCAAGCCTAAGCCCCAAGCTGCTCCACACCAGTGCAGAGTCGTGGTGCCTTTGGGTTGCTGCAGGGGATGGCACACGACAAGGGTCAGCATCTGCTTCCCTTCAATGTCAGGACTAATGTCTTCTGTGTGAGGGCATGTATGGACCAACTACTGGTATTTCTCCCCCTGTACAACAGACACACTAAAAACCTCCTCTCTCACCATACAAAAGGTGAAAGACCATGTACAAACCCTCAGCAACCTTGTCACCTCACAGCCATTCAGGACTTGCATGAATGTCCATCTCTTCAGGATCCTCAGTAACAGGCTCAGGAAGGGCCAGGAGACCACAGATCACCTCCAGTTCAGTGTCTCATGCATCAGATAACAAAGTAAAGTAATTACATGGCAACAACAAACAATAATAAAGTTTGGCTTGTTGCTGCCTTGGGATGCTTTGAGCAGCCAGCTCGAAGGATCTCCACAGCCACTCATCAGATGCACCAAAAAAACCCTACAGGGAGAATAACCCACACACTTATGACCTCTCTTGAGTTTCAAACAGGTAGCGGAGGCAGGAGAGGCCAACAGCAATGGTCTGGGCTGGCGATGCCCAGGCAAGCTTTGAGGTGGATGGGGCAGGGTGCTGCCTTGTCTGCCTCAGAAGCTCTCCCAGAGCAATGCTACCACTCAGCCCCTGGCTGGTGACAGCAATGCCAGTAAACCTCAGAATGAGGAAAAACCCCAGCTCTTTTGTGTCACACACATATATGACTCTGGCTGGGAGATCGGGAATGGGCAGCAAAGCTGAGCCAGCCCCAGCACTCCCTGACCTCATCAACGACATCTTGGGGTTCTGCACCCCCCTGCCATGCCAAATGGCCTCCCACCAGCACCTCCAGAGCCTGGGCAAGTGTCCAGGGCGCCTTCCCTCCCATACTGGGCTCACGTCCCGGAGGTGGAGCAGCAGAGCCAGAGGGAGGAGGAGGAGGAAAGAGCAACTGGAGAAGGGCTGGTGGTGGCAGGAGATAAACCTGCACCTCTAAACCTAAACCCAGTGCTTGCCCCTCAACATACAGGGGCATTTGTGCTTCTTAGCCCACCAGCTGGGCATCGCCCATCTCTCCATCCCCAGCTCAGTGGGGCTGGGCATCTCTCCACCAGCCCACTCCTAGGGAGCAAGGGGGTCACGCCCTCATTCACCTCTGTGCCTTTTTCCTTCCCTGTTGGAAAATGGAGCCATCCAGAATCTTTCAACCTTTCCTTGCTCTCACACAGCTTTGGCAGGATTTTTAAGACAGTTGACACAGGGTCAGACAGTAGCTCTCTGTACAATTCTGTGCATTACTCATAATTACTCTTCATAAGGACTGCAGTAGTGTCATAAAGCCCAGACACAATTTTTGAGTGTCTTATTGCCTAAAGCATACATAAGAACACACATACCCTTCCCCGATGACCTTGCAATCTAATTTAAAACAAGCGACGATAGATGCTTGACGATTAGTACAATAGTGCAATAAAGATGAGATCAATAATAATAAGCAATACAAATGTATTTGGAAAAATTACTTTTTTTCAAGATTAAAAAAACTCCGAAAACTTTCAGTCATCCAACTGAGGAAGTTAAAGCGCACATCAGGGCATCTGCTTGGCAGCTCTGAAGCTTTTATTTCACCCCAGTGTAAATAAAAAGGGATTCACCTGGGCTGTGGCAAGAAAATAGTTCTACTCATGTAAAAGCAATTCTTCTCATTCCTTTAAGCAAGTATTATTTTCCTGTTCTGTCCAGTTTTAGGTGGATAATGTTGGTTTACACCTCATTAGCAAGTACTTTTTACCCAGCAGCCAGAAGAGAGGCCACAACTTCACAAACGGCATCCAGCCTTTATCCCTGTCTGCTGTTGATGGACGCTGTGTTTAGAAAAGAGTTTGGCATTCCTAGTAAATACTTTTTTGCCAGGTCACAGTTTGCCACTACTGGGGGGACACTGGTGAGGGGAAGGTCATTCCCATGACCAGCATTTGCTGATCATCCATTACACACTGATGTTACAGCCCCTAGCTGGGTCCAAAATTGTCCTTTTCCCAAGGACCAAATAAAAATTTCATATATCTTAGACTGTCTACAGATTAAAACGTGGCTTTGTTGTCCTGTCCCCACTGCCAGCAACCACAATACTCTCCTTTGCTCCTCAGTGCTCTCCTCTATGTCGTGTACCCAGCCTTCACAGCCAGGGTAGCTCAGGGTTACTGCACCCACTGCTGCACACACAGCACCGTGCTGCCGTGTAGCATTTGCCTCTACGCGTTGTATTCCTCCATGGCCACTGTCAACTTACTCCATTGTGCTTCCTTGCATACATGTTTGTTTTTGTTTTTTTTTTCTCTCAATCCCTGCACCACAAATTGCAGCACCCAGGTAGAAGCATCTCATGGTATTTCTCTTAATCCCTCCTGTCAGTTCTTCGCCCATCCCAGCTGCCTTGTTGTGACAAGACTTCACCTGCTGCTCTGGTCTTTGCCTCATTCAGCACACCCACCTAGTGCAGGGCAACCCTTATCACCAAGTCATTGCCACTGCCATAGGGGACAAAGAATAATAACAAGTTCAGAAGAGAAATCTGGATATGCAAGGATTCATTAGGTCACATGTTATCCAAAATAAAGTTAAAAACACAGCATGGATAGTTTTGTTTTCATTTTTTAACCATTACCACATCCAAGTTCTGGACAGATAGGCTGATACTTGAAGAAAAAGTGTCATTATCAGTATGTGCTGGGGAAAAGAATAAAAATAACAACAAAAATCGTTATTCTATAAAAGTTCTTCTCTTCAGTAAGTTGGAAAGAAGTATACTAATAGAATGTGATTAAATACCAGCAAACAGTCTGCTCTCTGAAATAAAATGCACGTTATTTTTAAGGCCCAGTAGCCTTCCTCTTATCTGGTCCCTAGCTTGCTACAGAGTCGAAAATGTTACTGTGTACAAGGTTGAGGAAGGTGGGATACAAACTAAGGCAATCACATTTCCAGTCTTATTGCATAGTAACAACAGAAATCGGGTTCAATTGCTAGGATATGAATGCATTTGCAGAATATGTAAGTTCTCTGTTACTTGCTAGCTGGCAAACAAATAAATAATGCAGTGTGAATAGAAACACATCTCTGAACTATATAGCGTAATTGTTGCAATTTAATTCAGCTCTAATGAGATTAGAATTTGCAGATGTGCAGATTTGTGAAGGTACATTAGCATACACATGAACCACAAAAGCAAGTCTCAGTTTTACAATATTTGCTAAGACTAGACTGTCAGTGTTTGTACTTGACTTGGCAAAAGTATGAAGACTCCCTTCCCCTTTCCCTTTCCCTTCCCTCAATTCAATCCCCATGACCTCCCAAGCTGAGACATCAGGAGCCACCTTCCTTATACTTTTTCTGGCAGAAACAGCAAAAGGAGCTGAGGAAGCTAAGAGTGGCAGCTGGGCGTCTAGATGAGATTGAAGTTTCTGCTAGGTACAGCTGTTCTTAAGCTGGTACTTAAATTCTTCTAAAAGTGTACATCTTCCCCTGTGTGAATGGTGACTTCCATTCCCCGTTTCCCCCTTCAACTAGTACAAAGCACCAGGCAGTTACTTAAGGCAGATGGTAAAACCCTAGCATATCCCTCAATACTCAAAGCAAAATGCAAGGACACATCACCCATGTGGCAAAAACCAACATGAAGTTGCATCTTGACACTTCAAGGTATATGGACAATAAGAACCACCACCACACATGGACATTTCAACTGAAAAACACTTAAACCTTCATAAAAACTGGAAAAGCAGATCTTGAGTTTTAGAAATTTTTATATAAAATATAAATAATCGAAAGATTTGGAAGGAAAAACAAGAACTAAACACCATCTTTGATAATTACTTTTTCTGATAGAAATCAGTTTGGAACCAGAAGTACTACCTTCAGACTTAACTGAATACTCTCAAATTCCCCTTCTTAGCCTTTTGTGTGTGTGAACTACAGCACCAGGCTTTATGGTGGACCTGTACGGTCACCTAATTATAGTACCTGAAAGATCAAACCTAGACCTTTTTGAATAAGTCATGGAAACATTTTGTTTATACCTCAGCTTGCTAATTTTGTCACAGTGTTTTTGTCCCCATATATTGAAGACAGTTGAGGGGCAGTGAAGTATCCAGCCAAGGAGATATTATTATCTCAGCTGTACTCAGCCCTGAGCAACCTGATGTCCTTCCCTCTGGTTTCCACCGGAGGTTGGGCCAAATAACTGCCAAGGTCCCTTTTGGCTGAAGTTACATGATAACTGTAGTGCTCTGGAGTACACCATCAGCCCCATTGGCCAGTCACCCTGAGGGGATTCATCAGCTGCACCTACAGCAGCCATCGAAATTGTGTGGCCACCATCCTCAGCCCAGCTGCAGGTTCCTAAGCAGCTTCCAGGCAAAAGCGACAGAGGGAACGTGCCAACACATTCAGCAGCTCACGGGACAGAAGGGGTGGTGAGGTTTAAGAGAAGAAAACCCATCTGGCTATTGTTCACAGTGAAGTTATACTACTTGTTTTGAATGTGTTTCAGGAAAATGATTTATTATCAACAGAGGAACAATGGAAGTATGTTAATTTACATATTGCTTGCAAATGTTTTGTTAAATGAATCATACGTTTATAGCAATACCAGAAACCTTAAACATTTGTTCACAGAAGTGTAGTTAGTAAAGAATTTTCTTTTCTTGAAAGCTTTTACTGGAACTTTTTATTCTGTCAGTTTATTCAGTTCCCCAGTAAAACAAAATAGGGAACAGCTTTACGGCAATCATTATGGAGATTGCTGTTGTGGTACAATGTTTTTCTTTAGGTACAAAAAAAATATAACTCTTCCTGTCCTTGCAAGTCTGGTATAAAGAAATCATAATCATCGTTTTAATGCCTTCTTCAGGGGAGGGTGGAGAGGAAAATCTTGTTCTCTCCCTGTTGCTGTCTTCCTTTTTCTTAGGATGTGCATTAATTACACCATCTCCAGCTACAGGCATGCCCCAGGAGCATGCCTGGCCATCGGTACACTGCCCATAAGGGGGCACCCTCGACTGTGACCTGAGGGACACCAAGTGCATCACCCTCTCCTGAGTTTGCATTTACCTTGGGCTACAAGATTATGCAGGACTCAAATCTGTGATTATGAAACGTCTGCTTAAGATTCATAAGCGTTATCTATTTGTGGTTATATTTATGCTCAGGATTGAGTTACTAGAAAAAGAAAAGACAACAACTCTCATCCCATTACTTTACATTTTGTTTTTCAGGATAATAGTTCCAGTTACAAAGATCAAGTATCCTCATCTAGTTTGTTACCCTATGTCTTCATGCTTATTTCCTTACAAAGCATCTCTCATATATAGGCTTACTGTCACCTGTAGGCACAAGAAGTCAATCTAGACTTTTTTTAACAGCATGCATATTTTCTTTTCAGGCTGCAACATCAGAAGATACATGTGAAGCACCATGGCTGTGAATTAACACATGCGGAGATGGTTCTTGTTCTCATTCCAGCTTTGATTGTTGCCCAGATTTTGCTTGTTCAGTGGAAGCAAAGACATCATCAATCATACAATGTGAGAATCTTGCCAGAAAGACAGAAGTTTTGGAGCTATAATGGTTAAGACATCACCTTTCTCAGGTAAAAGCTGGGAGTCATGACACACTCTCAAGGGTTTACATCTAGCAATACAACAGCCTCTGTGGAAAGTGGCAAGCTATGGCTTTTGGTGAGGTGAAAAATAGCTTTTATGCAGGAAGAAAAAACAATAAAAACAATTTTATTTCCTGTGTATACATACTGATGATGTAATCAGTCTTTTAGGAAAAAGCTTTGAGTTTTCAAACAGCTGCCTAATAATAGACTAGATAGGAGAGCAAAGCGACTACGCTTATCTAGCTAAAGTAATCCTACAGAGGGTTTACTGAGAGAATCCAAGGCCCCATTCATCAAGTTACTTACACACATGCCTTGTGAGAGAAAAAGCTTGTCTTGTGGTTAAGGTGCTAAAACCAGTGCTTATGGTGCTTCAGCTTACTTCCTCTCCCCTACCACAAACTTCTCTGCAAACCTGAGAAAACTAGAGTGACATGATAGCCACATCTGACCTCCCTATTCATTAGGTTAAAAAAAGTTAGGTGTCTCAGAAAGGGCCACTCCTTAAAAAGCAGTGTGAGTTTTAAGTAAGTGTTAAAAAACCAGTGGGGATTATACAGACATTTCAGACAGGCAGAACTTTGAGCACACAAGCAGCTTCTTAGCTTTTCTATCTTCATCAGCTGATGAGTGTCCTAAGCTATCTGGTTTTTGCTAACTGAACTTCTTAATAGCAGTGATATCAATAACTGTCCTGATCAATACTTTATCTCTTGGCAATTGCTCCTTGGACTCTGAAGCATCTTACCCTCTGACTTGACAGGTCTGTTAAACACTGAAGGATGAAACCTTGATACAATTTACAGGAACCATTTTAGTGCAGGGTATAAAACCAGTCTGATCTATGACAGCTTTACTGTTAGTGGAGTTTCACAGTGGCATAAAAATGCTATACAGAGATTGTGAAACAGGCTCTTCAGCTACACTTAACAGAGCTAAGAACAGTGATGAAATGTTTGTCATGGCAACATGTATACAGCTGAAGGGTTGAATAAAGTCACAGGAAGCACAGTTCATTGAGGATTTCAGCTTCGTTTCACTCTCTGTTTTTACAAACACACACGCCTAACACCAAGTGCACACAATATCTGAGCATATATAGGATAATCCTATATGACACTTCTTTAACATTACGTTATCTAACTCTCTACTAGACCAGTTCTGTTATATGATTCAGTCATTTTATGTTCATGTAGGCATCTCAGTTCAGCACTTTTCAAGTATTATCTTTCCTAGCAATTATTGCCTAAGCGATTTCAACAGACATTTAAAATAAAGAACGTAACACTGAAGCGACTGAAGTTACTCAGACTGCCCACATCTTTCTTTTCCATTGAAAATATTTTGCATGAAACTGGTGATGAAACATGCTTGAACTGTAAGTATGCATACAGTGATGAGTAGCTGGGAAGTCCCTGTCTACCTAGGAAAGCCTGTGGGAGTCTAAGCAGTATGCACTTCGTGTTGCTTTGGCATTGTCCTCCTTAGCGGTGTTTAAAGTTAGCTAAGGTGTACTACATAGACTTATCCTCTGTCAAAAATGCCAATAGCCTACACTTGTTACAGTCCTATCACTAGTGTATGTTAGTTTTCAGCAATTAGAGCTTCATCCCCAACTATTAGTTTACAGGAGCCAGCCAGACATACCTATGAACTGATATAGCCAATATAGAAGAGAAAAAAAAAAGGGCAAAAAAAAAAAGCACCCTTTTAAATGCATTTAGTGTAATTTAGGTAGGCTCCAGTACAAATGCAACATTTTAATAAGACTTCGGTGATATTTTTTGTGGTTTTGCAGTACATTTTAAAATAAGAGAACATCTGTACCAAGACACTGGGACCTCACTTCTCAGTGTATGTCTGTGTCAGCAGTAAAGCCTCCTCCTTCTCCAGTAAAAGAGGAACTGAAGCAGAGCCTTTTTCAGTAAAAATAGTAGCAGCAGAAGTTGAAATTCACTTTGCACTGAGTTTTGGCAGTTCTGCTTCACATCCTATTTAGTTGGGAAAGTAATATATTCTCCTACCAGTATAGTAACTTCCAAAATCTGATCAACTGTGTTTGGAAGATTAGCAAATAGGACAAACATGAAGATGTAAAGTTGAATGTTTCATGAGATCCTTACACCAGATAGATGAAAAAACCCTAGTACATATTGTTGCATCAGATAAGGAAACCTGATTTAGGAGCAGAAATTGTAAAGATGGTTGCATTTAGGATTTAAACAACTTAGTTAATGCATACAGGAAATTGTCCATTTGACATAAAAATAAACAATAACAAAAAAGAAATCTACTACTTCCCTGAGTACAGGCAAGTCTAGACTTCTGCGTTTACAGTTCTTCCAGGTGGCAATTATTATGCTTGTGTTCATGTGCATATAATTTTTGTTTGATTTGGTAGGAAACTTTTAAATAAGTCAAAATTTGCAAAACAACCACATGCTCACTGAAAACAGCCCTCTACTTTTGCCTGCTTACACATTTCTCTTACTTGCTACTCAGCTTTTGACTGCCTCTTTTATGTCTGTACAGTTCACATGCAGGTTATGCACAACAGTGTTTAATACTAAAGAAAAGAAACCAAACACTTTCCCCTACTTGTAACATCATGCTTGCATCTTTAGGAGGAAAGGAGAAGGGAAATCAGACAAAGACATAAAAAATACATTATTTTCAGTGGGAGGGATAAAACTAAGACTTCTTTTCTGTGATAAAAAAAGCTTCTTTCTTTTCTGTTTTCTATCCCAAGAAATCAGTGAAACAAGTAGCCAGCTTTCCACTGCACATCATGGCTTGGAAGGCATCATGAGCTGACAAAATTTCTGTCTGATTCTCTGAGGCCACAGTGGACGTTTGCATGCATGCATCCCTGCTCTAGATGCTCATGCTATTCTCAGACACAGTAAGACCTCAGAAAGAACTACAATGTCCTGTTGGTAGAAATAAAGCAAAGGATTGACTTCCTTCTCCTGCTTCTTCCCCCCTCTTCAAAGTCCTTTCCAAATATAAAAAAGCAAACTTCGTTTTCTTTTTGAAAGAAAAGGGAAATGAAGGTCAAAGGGAGCATAAAATCAGCCCTAAATGGAAAGGGCATTCATTAGCTTGCTCAAAAAGAACAAAATCTGAAAAGCAGTGACTACTTACTAGATGCAAGGGAAACAGCAACAGCCTGTACCTTCCAAAAAAAGTCTTATCCAGGCCTGTCAAGAATGTAAAACGTCTCCCAAAGAAAAAAAAAAAAAGGCATGCTGTGAAAGACTCCTATTTCAAAGAGGCAAGAGCAAAAAATGTTACAGCAAAGCAACCAAGGCTCAGCTGTGGATAGTTTTGGCAAAAGAGAAGAGATTGCTCTTCATCAGGTGGCTACATATAAAGTAAGGTGGATGTAACCCTAGCACAGAGGTGGGGTAGGTAGGGCAAAAATAAGGAAGAGGGTTTTTCTAGTAAGTCTTGGCCTGGAATAAAGTGTAGGCTACTGACAGTTGTGCTTTTTCTTCTAGATGGTATCTGACAGTTTGGGGTTAACTTCCCCAGGAAGGAAGCAGCTTAGAGAGAAAAAAAATAATTTCTCAGTTATTTTAGAGAATTTTGTAGTTGTTGTTTGAGATTTAAAAAAAAAAAAATAAACATGGAGCACCTGTTCTGCTAATTCACATTGTACAAGCTTTATTTTCAGTAGGTTTCCATCTGTGTTCAGACAGTGTTCTCATGCCTCCATTTCACTCACAAGTTTTGCACTTGTCTAACTCAGTGAGATGCAGGCAGTTATGTGTTTGCAACTGTATTATGAGCTCTGGGGCGTGGGGTGGCAAAGAGTGCTGGTCAGAGAATTACCACCCTTCAAAAAACACTCCTATCCTGTCCTAGACTATCCTGTCCATTTTTTTTTCAACATAAAGGCACAAGTCTAGCATATCAAATGGGGAACGAAGGAAGAAGAGAAAAAAACAAACAAAAATCTTATTAGTGTTATGACTCTGCATTTTCCCAAAGGAAATTCTGACTATCAGGTACTCGGTTGATTCTTATAATGTAATTTGCTTGCCGTTGGAAGCTGTCCATTGGTGAAAATTAAACAGATATAAGTGGACAAAGTTGTTCTTCCCCGGTGTAATAGAAATCTGAAAATATCTAAGACAGAAAGGTAGATTTATCATGGTCTTAGAACACTCTCAAACACAAAAGCCTTACTTCTGGTCCCGAAGGTGGTTGTCCCTTTTTCTGATTTTACCCCTTTTATCATGTGGCAGTCCTGTAATGAGAACTTACTTTGGAATATAGTTGAAAAATGAAGCAGCATAGTTATGATGGCATTGATTTCTATATCTAAGTATGAGGCAAATCTTGAGAAGAAGGTTAGAGGATTTACTTACTATAGAAATGAACTTACTTTGGAATATAGTTGAAAAATGAAGCAGCATAGTTATGATGGCATTGATTTCTATATCCGAGGCAAATCTTGAGAAGAAGGTTAGTGGATTTACTTAGTATAGAAATCCCTGCCAATTTCCAATGTACTATCAAGTATAAGCATATTCATTTAAACTTTTAAAAAAGCCCAAACAAACAGCTGATTTATTATTTCTTCCATGCATATGTTTTTGACTACTTGAATATGTCTACATCAAAAGAAACTAGAATTTTAGAGAGCCAACTAGCCTGCATTGCCAAGTTAACAAGTTCTAGTAAGGTCAGTCTCTCACAATAAATCTAAATATTACACAGTTATTTTCTTTATGCATGCAGTTTCACCATATGCTGTAAGATGGAAAGCACAGTGGATTCATGTTCTTCTGTTGACTTTGCTGGTGATAGGCATTCTTACCCACTCAGAGCGAGGGGAGCGTTGTGAGGGAAGCAGAGGACAGATGAAGGTTTTTCAGTTGGTGCTTGTATGACCTATTTAATCTGCATAATTAGAAAATGGAAAAGTTGTCTATGACGCTGATGCTGACTTCACTGCTAGGTCTTTTTGAGCTCGTTTAAAGTACAGTAATGAGAAAAACATTTTACCTTTGGGCAGCAATCTGATTTGTCAGGAAATTCCTCTTGCTATGATGGGTGGATGAGGAATATTTGGAGTAATATGATCCAGATGTTAAAGCTTCCATTTAGCAGCAATGCAGATGTATTATTTTATGGAATTGTCCATATGGTGAACTTCTAAGTATTAATAATAAATCAATACTGAGAGTCTCATCTGTATGACTCAATTCCTATCTTTGTCCTCATTTACATGACAAAATACTCATGCATTTCATATAGAGGCTAATAGTATTAAAATTAACAATCTGAAAGACATAAAAATCAATAAGAAAATTTGAAACAATTGCTGCAAACAGTATATACCAACTGATCTGATATCATCACCTGAGGGGTTGTGATAACATTTTTTAAATTAATTAGCATTTCATTTTGAAGCTAACATGATAACAAAGTTCTGTTATAGGTTTGTACTAGAAGCTAATTTACTGAAGATATGTGCCCATGCAGTTTTGGCTTTGGTACTTAAATTCAGACTTGCCTTTCAGTCTACTGAGGAAAAAAAAGCAACTCACAGCCCATAAGCACATTGGCATTACTGTCACATTGCACAGCAGCAAGGCAGGCAGGTGACAGGGAGCCTTTGGTGGCTTCTGGTAAAGGCCAGAAGACCTTAGATTCCAGAGTCAGGGATGTGTAGGGACCACTGACCTGTGGCATGCCAGAAAGGCTGTGTGCCATGGAAGGAGTTGTGTCATTTTTATGTTCACAAGCAGCAGACTGTGCTGAAGTGAATCTTATTAACACTTATTAAAGTCAATCTTGCTGTACCTTTGTCATCATCAAGCTTTCACAATCCTAAATCCATGGCTTTTTAACATGATCAGGGAGAGAACTGACATTACAGGGCTTTTGAGTCCAGTGGGTTTCAAATGTTTGCTTATTGGAAAAGAAGTAGAATATTACCTCACTATGGACAATTCAAGCAAATATACATATTGCATTTGATATAATTGCATTTAGGAAAAAAAAAAAGTTTAAAAGTTTAAGTCACAGATTTTTGTCTTGCTGTAGGAAGAGTTTTTAAGAAAAAACTTCAGCAGTGTGGTTATGTAACTCAGCACCATCCCAAATTAATGCCGCAAAATGTGCCTTTCTGAAAGCGTTTAAGAGCAGCTCTAAGGATTAAAGGCAAAATTACCTCTACTAGTTTCAGAAAGCTTGCTCCCAAGTCTTTAGCCCTGTGGTCACCATATAAAATTTGATTTAGAATACAAGACTTAATGTTTTTTTCAGTAGCACTAATTCTAGCGAGAGACAATTTCGGTTTTTTGAGTATAGAATGTGGGGGTCTAGTGAGTGTTATCTCAGTGTTATATCCATTTACCACACTGGAATTACTGATTAAAAGCACACTAACATGGTTATTCTAGAACCAAAGGCCCTCCTGTGTTGGGTACTGTTCAAGTCACATGTTTTTGTATGAGTTTTACAGTTTTGCAATCTGTTAATAAAACATAACCATGCAAACTAGAATGATAAAATGTCACTGCTTTGAGATGACTGTCTCTGTTTTGCCAAGTTAGTCACACTGCTGCAGATGTGGGTTGTTCTTTTTTATTTCACCGTTAGACTTTACTGGTGGAGATCCCTGTCCATGTGGGGAATGCTCTTAGTTATTACCAGTTACATCACTTTCAGAGCAACCCAAAAGAACCACAGTATGTCCTTTTTTTTAAAATTGGTTTTGCCTTGGGTTTGGGGTGGGTTTTTTTTTTTTTGTATTTTTTTCTTAAAGAAAACTTGTAGAAGAAGAAGAATAAATACGAGTGTCCCTGGAACAAACCTGTACTTTTTCATAATGTTCACAGATTACAAAAAGAGCCATTAGGAGCTGAATTTGAAGGAATCTTCCAACTGCGGTATGAGTAAGTTCCTCTAAACCAGTGTTTATCAATGTTTTATATGACATGCAAATGAAAAAGAATTAAATAAGAGTAAAAATTAAACTCATTTCGTCAGTTCCGTCTTGGTTTTATGTTCTGCAGACTTACAATCAGTAGTCATCCCAGGTGTCATTAAGCCTGAAGAGCTCCATTTGGTATACATACAAAATAGTCTGAATTTATTCCTTAGAGTCTCTTCTGCCTCCCTAAAGAGAGGTCTGCATTATTCCTTCTCCAGTCTTCTGAAACTCTGCCTCTTCCCCCTGGGCTCACAAAGACAATTAATGGTTCAGAGATTGCATCTGCTAACAGGTATCTGGGATAAATTTAATTGGTGGTATACTGTCTTGACTATATCTAACCTACCTCAGTTGATTTTTACCTGTTCTTCTCCTGTTCTGGCCTACGTCTTCCTCCCTCACAATTCCCAGGTGTTAACTATAATTACATTAGCAATCTGTTCACAATTACCATTTCTTGTGAAGACTGAAGCAAAGCAAAAAGGTTTTCAGTTTTGTTTCCCCCTCCTCTCCCCCTTATATATTTTATTCAGGTTTAAGTAAGGGAGAAATGTACAAGTGTAAAACTCCTATTAAATTTAAGTGAATACTTCAGTAGAAGCTATAGACATGTCATTTTGTTCCACCCTGCAAAATATGCAAGGTGTTGAGCTTTTTTCCCTCTTATCCATAGAAAAGGTGGTTTCTCCAAATGGTTCCTCCTCCAGGTCTATAAAATGAATTATGCAATTGGAATTGTTATCTAGCTATAATGCTTATCATCTTTGGATTTAATTTATTCTTTAGGTAGGTGTCTTTAGGTAAAATTGAGGTTGGCAACTGTTAAGATTTGCTATTTGATAGATTTTACTTTGTTTGCAGTGAAATTGGTCCAGGCCAGTCTCTTCACCACCCACCTCAACATATGAAACCCATTTTACGTTGTGTAGTTGTAGATTCTCTTTTTGACTTTCATTATTGCATAGTTGGTCTGAAGTTTGATACTTAGTCATTTTACAACTTGTGTTTGTGGTGTGAAGAAAGGAGGGGAAAAAACCTTTAACTTCTTACAGCCAGTGTATTTACTCATTTAATCCTCTAATTGAACTTCTGAGTTAATCCTCAGTCCTTCATTTGTGTACCTGAAGGAAATGTGACATAAAAAAGCTTGACGTAAAGGATAAAAATAGATAAGCACATTCATATTAAGAACACGTAGTATTTTTTTCTCATAATTATGATTTCCTGCTCTACCAGTCTATAATGTTGCTAGGGGGTTCTCCTCTTTTTTTGTTTTGACTATTGCCACAGACAATACAGTATGTCCAGATGATTCTCAAACCTCTTAATCCAAGTAGAATTTTTGCCTGGGTAGAATTTGAATTTTCTTTATGTTTGCCCAGGGTTTCTGTCAGAGCTACTGTGCTGACTGTTTGACTTTGCCTAGAAATTCCAGGGATTCCACAAAAGCATGTAGATCCACTACAAAATGCATCGGCTCTAAGTCAAACATTTCTTGGTAGTTTTGGAGATACTGTACATACAAAAATCAGTGTCAGGTTTGTTACCCATACATTGTATAGTTGATGAACCCAATAGTATGTATCTCTGATTGAAAATTCTTAGCAGAAACTTAAGTCTTGAGTATCAATACTCTTGACCTTTAGTACGTCAACCAGCTATATTCCCCCATCAGTGCATTTTAAAGGTATAACTACAAAATTTGTTAGCTTTATTTTAAAGGTTCTTACTTTGTGCCCTGTTGCCACAGAAATGACAAATCC
The DNA here is from genome assembly GCF_000691845.1 of Merops nubicus. NCBI lineage: Eukaryota > Metazoa > Chordata > Aves > Coraciiformes > Meropidae > Merops > Merops nubicus. The sequence goes on along the minus strand of NW_008624933.1, from coordinate 4,930 downwards.
TTTTTAATGTTGAGAACCTCCAGTTTGGTGAGTATTTAGCAATGAGTAAAACCTCCAGGTTTCAGTCTCCCAAGACCTGTTACACATACAGTCTCAGGTGACAAAAGATGTTAACATCCATTTTTGCAGACAGTATTGGCTTGGGGTTTTTTAAGCATAGAGGGTTAAATACTGCTTGCTGCAATTTAGTAAAGATTTCATTCTGAGGAATTTGTGTCAGGAGGACAGTGGGCTCTTTCAGCTACAGAAACTTAATACTTCTTTGACTGGCATCTTACGTCTTACCGAGATTTGGCTGATCTTGTTGCTTCTTCAAAACAGTGAAATATATCTAATTAATTTTTCTGTATAATGAGACTCTAAGCAAAGTCTCTTTCTATAAGAAAAAGTGTCAGCTTGGCCCTCCTCTAACAGAGCTAAGTAGCTGTGGCTGCAAAAGCAATTCATAGCTTAATTTCAGCATAACTTGCTATCAAGCATATTGGTATTGCAAGTATGAGGGTGTCTGCTGTTGCAAAAGAAAATGAATCTAAACCTGAAGGTTGAAGGAAGCAGGAGCTAGCTAGAGTTAAAATCTTGTTGGTATTGTATTCTGGGGGTTTCGTCAAGAACAGACTCACCTGTGTACTCTTCTGTGGTTTTATGACAGAATCCAGCCTGATGAATCCGTGGATTTTGCTGTGACACGACTTTTTTACAGACTGTACTATGGAGTGACAGGAAGAGACTTTGCAGACATTTGTTCTGACTACATGGGTGTAAGTGCTGAGGATCATCATCCTAAATACCACTTGCAAGGACTGGAATTAGCTCTTAAATCTATTGTGCCCCTGAGTTTGTAAGAATAAGCTCCACTGGATATTCTTGGAGTAAGCTAACCTCACCTTTCCTTAAGGAGAGCTGTTCTTGTGCCACAGACAAACTTTTGAACTCACTTGTCAGTCTTCTGATTAGAAGACTAGCCTTCATGAAGCAGTAGTCAGTGACATGCCAGGGGCTGATTCAGGGTTTTCAAGGGGAGAGTCCCTATGTACAAGAGACTACATAAATTTCCTAATTGCCATAGAAAGACAAGCTTCTCACTTCACCAAAGTCTGTGAAAGAATCTTCTTGCCCTTTCCTTTTTATAGCTCTTATGCTCCCTTCCCGAATAAGGTGATTATCTCAGCACAACTCTCTTATGTCCCCGTTGCTTAAAATGAAGCAGAAGGTTGTTAAAGTTCTTGCATCAGCAATAAGATTTTAATTATGTTTTGGTAACTGTGCATCCTAGCACTAGGAAACTAAGACAACTGTAGTCCTCTCCATGCTGTTTTTATCTTTGATGGCATTTAAAATGTGTTTATGCATCTTTGACTCTAGGCAAATATTTTGTGGTTCTTTCGCTTCTTTTTTTCCTGTAAACTTGATCTTGACAGTTTTACAATATCAGTGGCATACCAAAAAGAATGACAATGTCCAATGGCATCTGCTCCATCTGTGGGCAGAAATTTTTTTGCAAATATAAATGAAAAAGGGATCATTGAAAATACCTACCAGCTGTCCTGTAATCATGCATATCCATTCCATGTAATTATGTAACTGATGTTTTCTCCTCTTTTATGCTATATTAAAAAATAATAATAATGGCAATAAGTGCTGAGGAAAAAAGGAGCAAAAACCACATTCAGAAACAACATAGCACAAAAGCAAAAATAGGACCATGAAAATGTATTTCCATTCTGTGATACAAGTGGAGGCCGTGCAGATTTTTGACAGGCAAACTGATGCAAGAGTGGCCATAATTTTACAGTTTCAGGCCTAAAGCCACCTCCCAGGTACTTTGTGTACAGCCTGTGTGGCTGTTTCTGGCAGTATGTCAGACCAGCCAAGCTGAAAGGTCTGCCCGTTCAAGCTCCTCTGTACTGCAGAGGGTTTCCTCCAGCTGTGCCTGGGGCTGTTTGCTGGGTCATTTTGAGACAGTTGTGGAGCCCTTCTCAAATGATGGCACATAGATATCCTACAGCCTGATAGAGGAACCAGTGTCTCATGTTTGGGGGTAAGAAACAATTCAGCATTTTGCATTCTAGAAACTAAACCAAAAGAAATTGCATAGGTGCTGGAACAATGTTACTAATCATCCCGTCTTCTGCAGTTCGTAAAAGTACCCTGGCTTCTTGTGAGCTGGAAAATATGAATAACAGCCTGGATGTTCAGGATATTGGATTCAATTTGAAAATAGTTCTAAATATTCTAGATATTTCAAGTGATTTGAAACTGCTTAGTTATAAAACAAGGTGGTGTCCATCATTGGTCATTAAAATTACCTGTTGATGGTTTGACTAGGTTTGCAGTTGTAAGCACTGGGCCTTGTTTATATTTGAAAGATTCCTTAACAATATGCCTAATACCAGGTTTCATGCAATCCTGCATCCATGACTAGTGCATTGTTGGCAAGAACCAGACTTGCCCATATTGCCCTGAGAAAGTTGATTTGAAGAGGATGTTAAGTAACCCATATCCTCTCCCTAACAAGTGTGCTTTTGATTTGGATTTTCTAAACTGTAGCCTGATTACTTATTAACTTGTGTTTTGATCTGCATTAGTGGGATGAGATGGCCACATTAAATAAATGGAAAACTAATTATTATTAAGGAATAATTCTATTTCGGGAAGATGATAGTTCTGTTTGCCTTTATCATATCTAAGAGCCCAAGCAAACTAGGAAAAGAAAAATGCATATATATTTTCCTTCTTGATTTTAAAACATCCGGAAATCATTTTTATAATGAGAGAAACATTTTAAAGAATGTAAATCACAGTTTTAGAAAGACCGTGCAGTGGATTTAGCTCTCTAATGAAATAACAAAATTGATATCATCTACTTTAAGAGCAAGTGCTGTTTTTTCCCCCTTCTCTTAGTACTTAGTTAACATTTTTTTCCTTTAACAGATGAAATAATAGTTGAAGATCTGCTAGTGCATCTCTAGAAACGTGCTTGAGTGGAAGCAAAGTCTGGCTTAATTTTTAAGCCTACTTTAACCATATGTGGGGGAGATGTTTAATTTTAACCTTATCCCTATAAAAAAGGAAAGAAATTAGAAGAGTTGAAAAGAAGGCATTTCAAAATTTTAACCCACTACTTCTTCCTTGATGTACACTGAGAAAAACACCACATTTACCCCTTGTTGCATTTTCTCTCCAGTTTCCTTAACAACAGATTATGTGGGAATGCAAACGTATTGTATGGGCAACTCTTGGACTGGCTTTGCTAATGGTGGTTTGACAATCATTACAGACATTGTCAAAGACATTTATTACTCACTTGGTCTAAAATAGGACTCAGATTATTAGTTAGAATGCAAGTGTTGGATATTTACCTGTCTACAATAATATGCATATTCTGGACTAAATTTTAAAGGACTAGAGAAAACAGCAGTTAGTTGAGTTTTGGTATGCCAGACACCCTTTTTCAGGATAGTAGGGTTTCTTTTAATACAGCAAGACTGTACAGAATGCTATTAAAGCATTTTTTTTCATTTTCTCAAAGGAAGAATTAAAAGGAATTTCTGCCTTTAATGGGAAGATTCTACTAGGGTTAAAAAAACAAAATAAAATTTATTTCTTACAATGAATATCCCCTAAAAAAAAAGGAGGAAAAAAAAAAAAAAACACAAACCATTTTGTGTTTGTTTCATTATTAAATACATTTGTATTTGCTTCTATTTGAAATTTTGACTACAGAAAATTGTGTAGCATATAAAAAGAATTTTAAGTCAAATAATGGCTTTGCATACAGCAAAATCTGAAAGAATGACACGCAAATAGTTTGTTCACTTGGTTAATGTAAGATAATACAAGATTACCATTAGCTTTTCTTCCTCTCACCTCTTCCAAGAGATGTATTGTAACTTGTACATCTTGCAGCGGTCATCTACTGAAAGTTCTAACCAAGGCAACATTCATGGTATGCTTGGTAGTCAGATAAGCCTATATGCTCACTTACATGCCACCATGCTCAGAAGGCCCAACTTCCAATAACCAGCTTCTCAAACATAGGAGGATGACCCCTATGACCATAACCACCAATTCCATATGTTGCTATTGCCTTTTTAAAAATAAAACAACCTCCCCAAAAACTAAACCAAACAACAAAAAAAACCAACACGCTCCGAAACCCAAACAAACCGACCAGATCAAAATGGATGCCTAAATATTACTGCTTAGCCTCAGATTGTTTGACATCTATACTACCCTGGCCACACTGTGAGGAGCTGAAATCCAGTGTGTTTATGCAAGAACAGGCAGTTCTGCTTAGGAATCAGAGAATCTGGTCTTTAAAAGGTAATTACCCTAGCTGAAGCAGCTTTTGAACTCAGACAAAATATGGTCAGTATTTTAAGAACCTTTACACTGTTGCTAGAAATCAGAGATATATATTAAGTTAATTTACAGTTTAATGCATATATATATGAGAATAAAGCAGAGATTGTGTGAAGCCATCTATGGATGAAGGTAAGGTTTAGATGCTAAAAATAGGAAAAGATGCAATTAAATGTAGATAAATTAAAGAAAGCTAATCTTAATTACATAGGGAGTGGCTTTATTTGCTTAGATGTGGTAGAAAAGTTAATAATTTTTATAATGTGTTTTGCCTGTATTAATATATGCAAAAGTGCATGTAATTAAATAGTTCATTTATGTTACACTGTTACTTCTGCTCTCATTGACACTTTGACCGTGTGGACAAGAACTTCTTAAAAGAAGCAACATGACAGGTAACTAGCTTCCAATGTGCCAATTCAGTTACCAATATAGAGGTGCCTGAACAGAGATTTTATACACAGTAGATGCCCAAGATCAAAAAACAACAATAAAACCACTAACTTGGACATGATCTCATCACAGATACAGCTAAATCCTGTAAGCATTTCCATGTGAAGGCTTTTAA
>NW_008624932.1:0-37288 GCF_000691845.1 Merops nubicus | reverse complement strand
TTTTTTTTTTCCTCTCCTCTTTTTCATCTTTTTTTCTACACACGCTGTGGTAATGTTACAAACGGTCTGCATGAGTCCTGAGCTACTGGTCAATCAAAACATCAGTGAAAATGAAGTCTGTGGCTATAGTCCAAGCCAGGGATCTCCACTGCCTGGAGAAACTGCCAGTCCCAAAAGCTATTTTCAACAGAGCCCATCGCTGCCAGACTCTGGATTAACTGAATTGAATGTTGCCAGTCCCAAGATCTACTCTCCCCCTTCACGTAAACCTCAAGAGATGTCTGCTCCACCTGGTAAGACCAAACCTTCATTCTATTTTCTGCAGCTCTATTATGATGCTTTTGCAAAGTGATAAAGGACTCTGATTTGCAGTTCTTTTTGTGCTGGGAGGGAGCTGTGCTACCAGCAGCACATGTTAAGCTCCCGTGGCAATGCCACCAGAGATGTATGGCACACTCGCCTACTCATCCCTTGGTTTTCTTCTGTTGTGGTCTGCTGCTGAGGTCAGAAATTACTGTTTTGTAAAGGATGCTCAATGTTCCATCATTTCTGTCTGTCTCTAGTATTTTGTTGCCCGTTTACATTCTGCATGGCAAGTTTGGTTCTGAAACTAGTACCAAGACAATAGAAAATTACCTTCTGAGTTAATGTTACAAGGTCGTGTCAAAGTGTGTTTGGTGAATCATTGTCTTTGCTGAGTTCTTCAGTTTCAAGGATACATCTGGGCATGCCATCTGATCCATCATGTAGTATTTTTACTGTAAAATAGCTTGAAAGATAATATATTTGCAATTTTGAGGGATTTTATAAAGCTTTTCAGAGAGGCCTTTAAAAGAGTCTACAAAGAGTTAATAGTTCATCCGCAAAACACCAATCTGAAAAAGGAATTATTCCCATTTCTAGATCAGTCTGAGAAATAAATTATGGTTAATTATTCAGATATAGGTTAAACATTCAGAAAGGTCAGAAATCTTAGCAGAAAACAACAATTCAATATATATTCAAAATGCACCACTTGCTACTTGGGATTCAACACCATTGTGCTGAAGGGGTGTCAGTCTCCCATTGCCTGGAGCAGCAAAGAGAAACAATATCATCCAACTAGAAACCACATCTTGTGTGGCTGGTTTCCATGCCAATATTGCCTTCTCTGAGACATCCCAATTTTGGGGAGGTGCACCAGTCCCATCTGTTGAACTCCTTCTCCACAGGACTTAGCCAGCCAGCCTCCAGCAGCTGATAGTGGTCAGGGAGTAATATCAGTACAGGCACCTCATGTTTTATACTTAATGCCAACTGCTCTTCTCATAGGAATTTCTTGGCCAAGCTTTAGAAGCATTTTTCAGTTGAAGCTGCTGTGTTGTTTCACCATAAATGTGTTTTAATCACAAGTGTTGTTTTCATTCCTCATACCATGAGCTGAGCAAAGACAAGAGGCTCCTCTCTGCTCCAGCTAGCACTGATGCTAGAGGACTCCTTATTCTCAGGAGCCCACACTCTGGCTTCTTTGGAAGAGTGGCTTCTATATGGCCCATTTTCTGTGCTAACCCATTGGGAAGATCCTGGACTAAAGCAATAAATCTATCATTTTATAATGACAATAACTGTTGCAGAATGCATTCTATATAAAGACAATAATTCTCCAGGTGGGGGTGGGGAGCAGAGAGGACTCCTTATTCTCAGGACCCCACACTCTGTCTTCTTTGGAAGAGTGGCCTTCTATATGGCCCATTTTCTGTGCTAACCCATTGGGAAGATCCTGGACTAAAGCAATAAATCTATCATTTTATAATGACAATAACTGTTGCAGAATGCATTCTATATAAAGACAATTCTCCAGGTGGGGGCGGGGAGCAGACACAAACAGATGGGGACATGGTGTTACATAAAAGGTATTTCAAAAGCAGAGCACTCAAGCTCCTGATCTGGGCAAGTCTTTCAAGCTTGGGGACTCAAGTACGAGATGCAAGAAGACCTGACACAAACAATTACAGAGCAGCTTGTTCTGGTGAAGACAAGCTCATTTGGACAACTAGATATATTTTAAAAAACTATCCCATTTCACTACAGAAAACTATTCCCTTTGAATCATACCACACTGATTCCCAAACACAATAAAAGCCACAGCATCACCATCTCATTTCTGAAACAATTCTGTCCCTTATCGTTCCACTGATACCTACGTAACAAACCTCAGGACAGGAAACCACAAAGACAGTTTTACTGCAACAGATGAAAACCAGAAGATGACTAAGAGGGCCAGTAACCTAAGCAGCATTGATGTATTTCCCAAAAGCAATCGTGCTCCAAGCCACTATGGCACCCCTGAGCTGAAGGGCACCAAGAAAACCTGTCCAAGGCCAAGCCTCAAGATAGTACATTTATCTCTGCACCGCTGAGAGCTCTAAATCTGAAACATCTAACTTTTCTTTCTCTCAGCAATCCACCCAAATTTCCTTCTGCATTGCTACCCTGCCCCTGTCTTGGATGCCCCAGCCTCAGTGGTATATTTACACCTGGGACAGTCTCTCCTCTTCCTTTACTCAGAACTGAAACCATCACCTCTCAGGGTGACCTCACCCTCCCACTATTCTCTAACAGCTCAGAGAACTGTGTGACTTGAAGCATCATGTTGTGACTTTTCCAGACTCTGGACTGAGCTCTGAACCCCCTCAGAAGCGCTACATGGGTGTGAGAGTCAAGATGCCAGTCCGGGAATTACTGAGGAAAATTCGGCTTGCCAAAGGCCTGGACCCAGCTCCCAGCAAGGTGAGGACTCCTCTGGAGTGCAGGAAGGTTACTCCCAAAGGGGCAGCATCCTCCTGGATGCACATCTCACCCCACTTCTGACAGTGTTCTGGAGAGGTTACACTACAGCTGCTGCCTCTTCCAGCCAAACTAAACTAATGCTTTTGAAGGTGGAGAATACACCAAATTTTAAGCTGTCTGAGGGCCTGTGCTAGGAACATTCATAAGGCAGTGACAGTAAGAACCCATTTGTGCCCTGGATACTATACACCATGTCATCAAGCCAAAAATGGCTCAAGAGCCCATAATGATTTTGCTCTAGCAACCCAAATTTCTTAGCAACCTGCAAAAAAAAAAACAGCCCAAGAAGCTGGTGGACCCCCAGACACCTGGTCTGCTGTAAAGATCTTTATAAGGCTGCCATGACTTACCCACTCAGGGATATTTATTCACCTGCAGTCTCTGCTGTGCAGACTACATAGTGCAGGACACAGTTTGCTCACGTTGCAGGATTTGCCACTGTTTCATCCTCTCTTATGTACAAGTACCTCAAACTGAGTTGGGTATTTTTGTCTCCTCAGGAAGCCTCATTAACAAAGATGGTAACCAAAGGATCCTCAGGAAAAACAGGTTAGGAAACTCCTCTCTTGGTGACAAAGCCTCCTTTTCTAGCAAGATCATCACTGTTAGGTACCCAAATAGCTGGATGGCTTCTCTTCCACGGTCAGTGGCCCATGCTGGTTCCTAGCTCCCCTTGAATTACAGGAGCACCACCATGTATGTATTATCTGTTATCTGGGGCAAAATTTCTTATGAGAGTATCTTCTGCCTATGTCTCATCTCCCCGCCCACCCCACCCACTCCCACCCCCCTGCCTGAGCTCAGGGAGCTAATTTCTTCCTTTCTTTCCAACAGAAAAAAGAAGAGTTCACCCTTATACAGAGAAACAGCTTAGACAGGTATGCATAACACCTTCAGCTCCCTGCTGCCAGCCTCCTCAGGCATATTTCATGTTGTATCACCCAGTGAGAACAGGACACTTCATGTCTGATTTCCCTCCCCCATCTTCCACCCTCCCCATTTCTGTTGCTGTTTCAGAGCAAGCAGAGCATTGGGCAAACACTAAAAGGCTTAGAGGACCTTGATATCCTGGTGGAGGTACTGCAGGAAGATCTGAACAAAAGCCAGCTGAAGGAGGAGTCTCTGAGTCCTGTGCCAGATGGCTTTTGGCAAGGCTTCTCCACAGAGCTGCAAACCTCTCGGTGGGAAACTGGAGGAAGCAAGCAGGCAGCTGGCAGCCTGCAGGAGAGATGCCACAACTCATCCAAACTGTGCTCATACTGCTGTTCTAAAGATTTCAACTCAGTGTTGAGAGGAGAGGTAGAGACTTCTTTCCATGACGACCAGAAAAACGTGCAAGAGTCCAGCTCACCAGGAATATTCACAAGGAGAAGTGGGAAAGAGAGTAGCTGGTGGATACAGGATGGATGTGCAAGTTCCCAGAAAGACTTCCCAAGGCATTCTCCACAGAAGACATCTCCACACTTGAACCTATCAGGAGACTGCTCAGAGGTGCCTCTAGAAGCCAACACAGGCTCTCCGGACGTTGAGGGACATTTGAAGGCAACCCCAACTTCTTTCACACAGCAGGATCTCTCTGCCATCTCCTTCTTCCAGTTCCAGCTATGCAGGGAAGAAAGCTTACTGAGAAATATCCCTTCAGACAAACTTCTTGCACCTGATGAAAATGGCAACAGGTCCCAACTTTTTCTGTTGAAATATATTGATTTCAATTTCCTGGGGCATCACTTGGCCTGGGGCTTTGCTCTAACTTCAGCTGCTAGTTTTGGGCACACCTGTAGCAAAGGCTTCCTCACTCAATGGGAAGCTCAAAGTCACCTCAGTACCCATCATTTTATGCAGGTTATAAAACTAGAAAGATTCTATATTTGCAGTAGTATTGTCAAACTACAGCTGACATTAGGAAATATTCAGTGTTAACAGCACTGAAGACTGAGTTCTATGTGTAGGTACTCACAAGAAAATTAAAACCAAGCAAAAGAAGTAATTGCTACTAAAAAGAAAAAACACAGATCTTTTCCATGCTGCAGACACTCTCAGCCTAATTACTTACATTATTAGTTGGTAATAAAAATGGGTGGGAGGATTACACCAAAACAGGCATATGCTGCTAGTCTAGAGCATAGACTTCCAAAGAACTGGGAGTGGCTGTGTTGCTTTCATTTGATTTTTAACAAAGGTTTTACTGACCCCATTTTTCTTAGAATGGCATGCTTATAGAGAAAGTCTCTGCTTATATTTTATTAAAAAAAAATCTCTTATTAGATTCCATACAGCTCAGCTAGTTTAGGGAAGGTGGTATCAAATCAGATTGACAGAACGCATGACTTCAGTTATAAACTGTCCTGGTCTTAGTAGGAGATGTGTTCCTGCTCATATAGACAATCCTGTACCAAATTTAAAGTATTTTAAATTACAAATAAATAAAAAAAATAAAGCTGAACACAGCACTGTCCAATTCTTCCATGGTCCAATCAGAAAAATTATTTTCAGTGCAAAAATAAAATTGCAGACCTTTCAGCAATAGTGTAACTGGAACTCTCACCCTATTTCCTGCATAATTTTTAAACAATACAAATTCTCATGCATGAACAAAATTCATCACAATTAAGAAACTAAGACTTTTCTACTACCACATTGATATCAAATCCACAAGATAAAATTTCCAGCTGCCCACTTACCTCTATCAGCTTTTTTAACATCAGGTTATGTACTCAAAAGAACACACAAAGCAGGACTACAAAAAGTTCTAAAAAAAGGTGAAGAGTATTAGTTACTGTGTCAAAAATACATGCACACAAAAAAAAAGACCAGAAACAGGAATAATTTTCAGAGATTCAGATATCTTCAAAGCTACAAGACAATAGGATAATAAATAAAATCAAAGCCTGCATTCATTTTTCCTTCAGGAGAAAAGGAAGTTGTGCAAATTTGCAAGAAAAGAAAGTCTTTTTCATGATGAAATTCTGGAGAAACACTTTTTTTGAGTACTATTTTGAGTAGTTCAGTGAGATTGGAGGAGGAGCTCAATTTCGTCTCTGTACCCAAAGGACTGAACTTCAGAAATACTTGAATGATGTTCAGAAATACTTGAAGTGCAAGAAGAGGGTTTCTCTTCTCTCATTTTTTAGGTATCTTACAATTTTTTCTCCCCATACTGAAGGATCTTTGAAAAAGGAGGAGGAAATAGACATTGTTGGCAAAAAGGTACCCTGGAGTAGCTCCTAGAGAGGAATGGGATAACAGCAAGAAGGGAGGACCAAGAAATCAGCAATGCCAATATTAATATAGAAACTAAATAAATGAAATGCTTAACTATCCCAAGATTTCCATGTTAATGAACCTTCACTTTTCATGCCTTAAAAGTAACAGTGAGAACGTATTTTGTGTATTTTAACCACTGCTTTAGATTTTATTTGTCTAAAACTGTGTTCTGTTCCAGGCTGCTGCACAAGGCTGTTGCTCAGGGAAGAAGAGCTCTGACTTACGCCCTTGCACAAAGATTTGCATCCCTAAATAAGATCAATGAGAAGGATGCAGAGAAACGGGTAGGATGCTAACTTGCCAAGAGTAGGGTCATTTTCTACCACGTGCAAACATCTTTCAAACCCCAGTCAAGCACCAAGCATCCTTTTCAACAGGGCGTGGCTGCTGTCCTTGCAAAGAGGGGAAAACAGGACAGGGAGGAATTGATGGGCACAGAGCAAATATTAGCACAACTGGGAGCAGAACCCAGCCTCCCAACTCCTCACCCCATCCTCTAACAAGCAGTGTTGTTTGAGAACTATTTTTGCCTTTCACAACCAATTTCTGCCATTCTTCTCTTCTTAGACTGCGTTACATATCGCTGCAGAAAAGAACCAGCATCTGATGGTGAGTGACCTGATAGCCCTAGGAGCTAATGTCAATGAGCAGGACAGTCTGGGGAAAACTCCTCTCCACCTGTGTGCAGAGAATGGATATTTGAGAGTTTTAGAGGTAAGTTGGTCATTTATGTTGTCCGAAGACACGTGCAAAGCTACAGCAAAGGCAACAAAGGCGTGTTCTTGTGTTTAAAATATACAAGGGGTTGCCATACCTGGAAATTAGCTTTGCTCTGATGTGGTTATAGCAAGATAGAGAAGAGGGTGTTTGGGCACTGCTGAAAATCAGGACTTAACTTGGTCTTCTTTGCTTCAGGTTTTGAAAACTTGCAAAACCAACGGCATGTGTGTGGAAGTGAATCTGACTGACCACTATGGTAAGAGGAAAAGCTCAACCACACAAGTGCTTCCTATAGACTCCAAAAGTTTAAGACTACAGGTTTTGTCTAGACCAAAGAATCTTCAACTTCATTTTTAAAACTAAAAGGTCTAGAGGAGCCAATCAGCCCTAACAGGGCACCCCCTTGCAATTAGCCAAGAGTGGGCTGGTTTACTCCAGCGAGGGATTGGTTTAACTCTCTGTGGTCTGTTTTGTTCAGGTTTAACACCTCTACACTGTGCTGCTCTTGCCCACACTGTTCTAGTCATGGAAGCTCAAAAAGCTGACATAGATACTGACACGAGAAGGTTCCTCAGACTACGCAAAGATCAAATTCTTGAGGGAATTAACTGCTTGTTACAAATGGGAGGCAAGCCCGAGTTGCAGGTGAGGACCAGCAGCAGGCTGCTTACTGGGGCTTTAGGTTTTCTTATTCTTTTGCAATCACAGGTTTCACTGTCATTTGCAGGTCCTAAATTCGTCTCAGATTGCCACGACCAATTTAAAAATTGAGGAGAACACAGAACTCATGTGTTTGCTTCAGACACACAAACCTAAGGGACAGAATGTTCCTCAAGAGGTAACTGTCTATAGCTACTTTTACACAGGCTCTAGAATTTATACCCAAAAAGCTAAATGCAGTAATGTAAGCTGTACCATTTTGTAAACAGAGTAGATGATGCTCCCAGCCTTGCTCTACCTTGCAGAGGGCAGAAAACCCCCTTTTCAGGGAAAAAAGCAGTGTACAAGCTCTTACCACACTTGGTCCCATCCCAGCTCTAGGGACTGTCATATTTTCTACAACTTAGAGCAGTCCAGCTGCATGCAGGTGCTGCCAGCACACTGCTCACCCCTGGCCCCAACCTAAACTTCAATTCCAACATTTCACAGCACACCCAGCCAGAGAAAGGTATTTCAGAAGCAACACCAGGGGGATTCATCCTCTGCTGATAGAGGAATGCTAGGGGCCCAAATATTGGGCCAAGGATACAGCCCAGGTTGGATGAGGCATTAAGCATCCTGATCTAGTGAGGGGTGTCCCTGCCCATGGCAGGGGTTTGGAACTAAATGATCTTTAAGGTTGCTCCCAATCAATTCTTGAGTCCATAATTGCCACTCTAGTCAGCTACCTTCAGCAGCACTCACATTCAACACCAAAACTACCCAAAACCTACAATACTGAGCCAAAAGACAACCAGATTATCCCGTGGGTATCAGCATCTCTTGTTAAATTTTTGGTGCAGGAAACAAGACACCAATACCAAAAATCAGAAGCTTGAATGATTAACATAATGCTGTGTTTCTAAGGTGAAATTCTTCTAATGAAATAATGCAATATCCACCATACATTCCAGTATTCTTGTCCATGATTAAGCAAATATTCAGTGCTTAAAAGTTACAAAACTATCACTATTCTCTAGGGTCTTTTTTTGACAGTCAGATGAGAGTTCCCACTGGTGCACATGTACAGAATCTGATAATATAATAAGATTTCAATTAGAAATACAGACTGCAAGCCACATTCCAAGCCATTTAGGACCCTACCTTCCTAACAGCTATGCTCTGCAGGAGATAAAACAGTAGTAAAACAATTTCAGTCCAGCTTATTGCTGACAGAGCTACTAAACATGCAACCCTCTCCAATCTTATGGCAGCTGGAAGAATCTAGGCTTTGCACTTCAAAACTAGTAAAAGTTCCTGACACCAAGCCTGCATCACTGTTAATGCTGGAAATTTACTGTTCTGGTTTCTTCATCTGCAGAGTTTCAACCTGCTGGATGGTCAGAGAAGAATCCACAGTCCCTTGTCACCAGATAACTTCTCTGAACTTTTTTCTATGTCATCTCTGGACTTCTGACACCATTCCTAAAGGTATTTTGTGGTAGAAAGTTGATTTTTTCCTAGTCAGTGTCTTTGTAACTCAACAGCTGTAATGTAGTGGATAGCTCCAGCACCTTCCCTGCTTTGCTATATAACAATTCATCATCAGTTCATGTGGAACTGAAGGAAAAGATGCCCAGGGACTTAAAATAGACTTTGTATTAACTCCAGAGTTCTGCACAGAATCTCTTTTGCTTTTAAAACCCCTTACTCATCCAAGATCAAACAGAAAACAGGGCAATAAGTGCATGGCTTTAAAAGGAACACTTAGCATGCAGATTATGCTGAATGTTTGTTGGTTGATTGCCTTTCAGGGACATGCTGATAAGGCTCATTATCTGCATCTCACGGTCCATGTGCTGCCACTGCTGCTGAAGAACAGACAGTAGAAGTCTTCAAATGTATTATAGCTTGAATTGACTGCTTGAAATCTCTCCTCAGTACTCAGAAATAAAGAGCAAACCAATAAATGGAGAAAACCCTTGAGCCAGGGTTTCAACAGGATTAGGCACTCACCATTAAATACTCCAGTAAATTAATAGGTCTTAATTCTCTCACAAAGCTGAGCATTGTACTCCTCTTCTGAAGTCCATTGGAGTTGTAGGTGTTCTGAGGCTCTAAGAAATTTTTAATGCGAGTGTCTAGCTAAAGAAAAAAGAAATAATTCAATTTTAGCCCATCAGAGCTCAGTCTTGAGGGTACCAGTGTAGGATTAGTGTGTACAGTCCAAATTTAAATGTTTAGATGTCCTGAAAAATCTCAGGCAATGTGTAATTTTAAACAGGACCTATGGGAACTCAGAATCAGGTGGGATATATTTCATACTTTGTTGTCTGGCTCTGAATTTGTCCAAGACTGGAGCTGTCACACTTTGAGGCAGTTCTGCTGGGAAAAAAAAAACAATCCCTCCAAAATAAGCCATATCCACACACTGTTACTGAGGATGTTTTTTCAACACAAATTGAGCTCTTTAGTTGTGCAATCAGAATTTGCCACCAGTTATGGATTTGAGGTGAAGTCTGGGACAGAAAGTGTTTTGAATCAGTTCTTTTCACTCCGACTGATGTAACCACAGGAATACACCTTTATAAAATTTAAGTATATAACACTTCACAAGGATCATTTTTTACACTACACAATTCTGTAAGTTAAAAATGTAACAATGAGCTGGAATTATTCTGTGCTGCCAGATAACCAAGTATCCAGTAGAATTCCTAAAAATTAAATAATTATCAAAAAGAAAAGAAAAAAAATCCATTCCCAGACTTAATTTTATTTCAATTTCTGATTGTGAATTAGCTGGTTTCTGTGAAACTTCCCTGTTTGCTACATATGGAGCAATCTACCTTTAACCTATAAAATGACTGATCCAGTAATTGACTCACGTTCACATCTCCTGTTGAGGAAAATGGGAGTTTTTTATACGTGTAACCATTGCAGGATCCAGTATTAAGTACTCAGCATGTTTGGGGACTATTTTTTGCCATGAACCCTTTGTATTTTCTTCTTGTAAAACAAAAAGGTTAATTTCCTCTTACTGGATATCCTTAAGTGTTAAGCTCCAAGAGCTGTGTTGCACAACATGAATTTTTACTGAAAAATGACAGTGTTGAAGTTAATTGCACTGGGATTTGGGTCATATACTGTGTTTCTTATGCCCTGAACAGCTAAGTAGGACTCTTTTGTATTTTTGCTAGGCTGAATGAGACATGATACTTCAAAATTTTGAAGTATTTTATAGGAAAGAAAATGTTATTAACGCTATGAGCTGCATAACACTGCAGAATATTCATCCACCTCTTTCTACAAGTGTCCCTCATGTTTTAATCATGGGAAGCTTTTTCTTTTTTCCCCTTTTCATCCCATGATTTACTCAGAAATGCCAACAATTCCCTCTCTGATGACATTTCTCTGTTCCCCCTCCAACACTCGTTCTTTCTCCATGTTTGCATTTAACTCACATCTGTGCTCGCAGAACTTTTTATACATTTAAAGAGAATTAATGAGGATCTTCTAGATTACTCTGCTTCCATTCACGTGATTCGAGGATCAGATCCAACACCCACTGAAACCAAAGACTCCTTATTTTCAGTGAAAACTGACCAAGAAATTCTACACCCCATACAGAACCAAGAATGAAGCGGTGTGGTGAACAAAGAGAGATGCATCAATAAGCATTCCCAGGGAAGAAAATCTAGTTTGCTTTCAGGATATCTTAAAATACAGAAAACTATTGTATAAAAATACAATATTAATCAAGTTCTTTTAGTCCCATGGAAGCCATTCAAGTGAAAGGACAGGAACCACATGCTACTAGTACATATCATTTATTCAGTGTACTCAAAGCTGAATTAGCTTGTAAAGTATATCCTGCAACAGTAGAATTAATTGCATTGCCATTAGTAACCACGCTTCAGTTTGTTTTGTTGTTCCTTTTTGTCAATAAATACATTATTTTATGCACTGTGCAACTTACTGATTTTTATGTACTGGTACAGCCATACTACACTCACTACTTAAGTGACTATCACAAAAAAAAAGCAAATGAAACACGTTCAGCCTAGGTGCTGAGATGATTTCAAGTCATTGAAGTTAAAAGAGCAACCTCTTGACCTCAAGAGAGGACTTGTATTTTATTTATAAGGGCTGCTACCATGCCCATAGAAGAGAGAGAACATTCTGCACCTGCAGCAGGGCACAGCAGAAGCATCCCCAGGACAAAAATCAGCCCAGCAGAGAGTAGAGGTCAGACCCATTCCAAGCTGCATTGCCACTATCAATCTGGCTCAGAACTCCCCAGCCCTGGGCTCTTTTCAACAGCAGCAGGTGCAGCAGCAGGAGGTTCAGAGCTCACAGGTAGAGTGGGACCCACTGCTGTGCTTCTGAGACTTCACTACCAGTCATGGTGACCAGGCCAGTAGCTGTGGTATGACTCCAACAGCTAATTCATCCCAAACCACATCACACGTGCTCCCACAAGCTGTAGTCATGCCTTTGAACTGTGGCACAGGCCATACTTTGAGAAGCTGCTTTCCTCCTTATTTCTCCCCTCACATTGCACAAGAAGTGCTGGTCACTGGCTCAGATGATTACTTACATTCCCTGCTCCTTTGAAGATCTATGAGCCTGGGCAGGAATAGTTCTTTTTAAGAGCAGTGTAAAAGTGTGGCCACTGAGTTGGTAGCAATTCAGCCAGGAATTATAAAAATAAATAAATAGATCAGATCCAGCACTCCCAGCAGTTCTCAGGGATGCTCCTAACCAGGCAAAGAGGAAACTCCTGAGGTACCTGTTGGAGATTCATAGTGGCTTGAAGAGGACCCTGGCAAGAATGGAAGCTTTACTTTCAGTGACAGGCACAAGGCCACAGATCCTGCACATAAAGTGAGAGACAGAGTAACTGTGGTCTTCAGTGGATGGATAGAATCCTACAGTATTCATGCCTGTTTTCTAGGCTTTTCTCACTAAGTCTTTCCATTCAGAATTGGGTGAAAACAAGTATCTCAGCCAGAGCCCTAAAGCCTGAGGTTACCCAGGAGACAAGTTGCAAGTTACAGCAAGGGAATGAAAAAATAATCTGCTAAAACAGCCCGGAACAGGAACTTCTATCCTAGGTGTTACCTCACTAGGACTTGGGCTGAATATTAGATTTTTCTCCTACAAAACAGGCCCCTTAAGGTTGCAGAGGGGAACGGGACACGTCACCGATTCTTGGATGTTGCTACCACACAACCAGAAGTGCAGCAAGTCCTGAGAAGAAAATCCTTCAATGCTAAGTCATTGAGCTCTACTGAACAGCTTTTCTGGTGCACAGAGGTGTTTTCCCACTGCCTTTCACGAGTCATCAGTGGCACAACGACTTAGTGGAGCCTGCTATAAAATGCTGTGAAAAACCAAGCCCAAGCACTGCCATGGAGCAGCTCATCTCTATCTACCAGAGACACAACATTTTGTACACATTGCTGAGGTGACACACAGCATCACAAAAGACTAAACAATTAGGGAAGGTATTCTATGCATCAGCAGTTGCCATTCAAAAAGAAACTGTGACATTTCCTCTACACTCTGCATCCCATTTCCCATCACTCCACATCTCCCTCCACGTGACGACAGCCAGGCTGAATTGCAAGCAGAGCTGGAGGAGCCAAGTTTCTGAGCCAAGCAAGAGGGAGAGGCTGAGCCCTTGGCTGATTCAGATTCTTTTATAACAGTCTCACCCATCAAGTTCTGTTTTTCCTGCTTTCTTTGTGGCTAGAGAAACTTGGAAAGCAAAGGATTCAATTTAAAACAAAACATGTTTCTGCAGCTGTAGCGAATAGGATGGAGGAAATAAATTCAGAAGGGAGTCCCACCAACAGAAAAATTGTGTGTCTCAAGGACTTCGAGGAGGGATCATGGTGAGGAGAGGTCAAGAAGAGGCAAGAGGACAGGACATTGTCTCCCACTTGACCTGGACAGCAGAGCTCTCAAGCTGTAGCAGCCACTATGACCCAGAAGGCTCCAGCCACGTACGCACCCAAGCCAGGAGCCACTTTCTCATGTTGCTGCACACTTCAGCAGTTTGTCTGTCCAGAAGTTTCATTTGTCCTGAGGATGAGCATGCTGTGCAGCTTAGCATCTGCAGGGTGCAGGATCAGCCTGAAAGAAGTTGCTCTTTCCCAGAAAAGTCAAAATGGGCTGGATTTCATGCATCCTTGCTGAGCTTCCTGCAATGCCCAAGAAACATTCCTTGTTCTTCTTTCCCTGGGTTTCCAAGTTCAATTTCTTGTCTGTCTTGAAACCACCTCACCTTTACTTCAGTGGCAGGGTTCACTTAGCTTAGCAGCAAGACTTTAGGCTCTGGGGGATAAAACATCATTTCTCAGGTTTAAAAGCCCACGATGATGTTAAGCAGTTGATATCAGGAAGGCCCCAGGCACTGCTCTGCTCCATGCTTGGCCATACCTCACTGCTACACCCATGAGAAGCCTGTCTGGGTAGGTACCAGCTCTTAATTACCTTTATTTGTTATCTCTCTCTCTATCACCACTAGCCAAGTAAGCTCACAGAAGTCTCATTTTTTCAAACATAAGATCCCCAAACACAAATACCAAAATGTGTGTGGGGTGATAAGTACATACAGAAATCATAATAGTGTTACCTCAGTAATCAATGGGTTACTGTGTAACCCAGAATAAACACTCAATTCAGATCTGAAAGAAAGCATGCAACAGCAATTATACAAAAAAATCTAGTGGCAAACTTCAAATATTAAGATTGGTTTGGCTTTGTTTTAAGTAAAACCCTCTGGATCTGTTTGCTACTGATGAGTAACCATTTTTTTAGCCTTTCACAATTACTTCTAGAAAGGTATTCACAGCTAATTGATTGCTAGCAGCACAGAGACACATAATAACCTGCCTTCAAAGGCCCCAAAAAATTCCATCCACACAAACCCTGAGATTTAACAAAGCACTTTAGAGTCCACCAGGAGCCCCCTAAAAACTTCAATTTTCATTTCCTTCACCAGACACTTGTACATCTTTCTGCTCCTTCCACATAAAGCTCCTTCAGAGTAGGACTAAAATGTATGTTTACACCACTAATCAGGCTGTGATGAAATCACATTTCAATGAAGCAAGAAATATCTGCCTGCTAGAGAGACTCTAGGAAACACCAGTGAACAAAAAATCATCTACTAGGATTTGAAGTAGCTGTGCAGTTTCTGATTGCATTTTCTAATGCTTCCAGGTGTACATGTTTTGACTCCTAGTTAACATGACCTTTCCATTTCACTGGAATTATTACTCACACACAAAGGCAATCCCTTTTCTGATATAAAAAAAAGATAAGCTTCTCCAGAACCCAGCAGTTTGAGGTCAGAGCCAAGTACAGTGTTTGCTAAGATGAAGCACCTACATTATTAAAGTCCATCTTGATGACATTCATGTAACACAGGTCATTTTAATACTGGATTTTCATTTGCTGTGTTCACAGCAGGCTATTTGCAACAAAACACTTGTTTATTATAAAATTAAAACCCCTCATCTACTTTCTTTTACAGAGTAAGTAAAACTTCAGTTTGTAATTCCCTGAGGAAGTGAAAGCCATGCACCACTATATTCCCCACACTACCTCCTCTCCAGAATTAAAGCTCAGCTGCAGAGATGCTAATTTATATCTTCCAAGGTTTTAATCCAGCCAGCTATAAAACACTGTAGTTATATTTTTGCAAAAGCAAAGTCAGAGCAAAGAAACCAAGGAACTTCCAATCTGTGCATTGCCCCTGGGAACTGGGGAGAAAAAAAAAAAAAATCTGAGCTCTCTTTGGCCTATATCTTCATTTGTTTAAATTTAAATTATGATTCAGCTGGCTTTTCAGGATTATCTCAGAATAACCAGTCTTCAGGTTTTTTGGTTTCCAACACACCGAGTCCCAAGCGCCAGAAGCGATTTGATTCTCCAAAAAAGAAGAGACTGGAAGAGAGGCAATCAGTGAGGAATAAAGAGATGTGAATCAGAGAAGGCATGTGAAGAGGAAGGAAAATAAAAGAAGCGTCTTCCACACGTTGGATCACTTTCACCACTCCAATTTAATGGGTGGTGTTTGTTTTTCTGACGATGACAAATAACCCTACAAAGCTCCAGGTTGTGCTGTCATATGCTTGTATTTTATGTGGAGAAAGATTCCTTCCTCCTTTTAGGGGATTTAGTACAGAAATAAAAAAAATTAAAATAAAAAAAAAGAACAAAAACCACCAAACAAAACCCCAAAACACATCCAATAAAAACAAACAAAAAACACCAAACCACGAAACAGAGAAAACTCCAGCAGGGGAAAATAAATACATGTTGCACGTTGCAACTCCTGCTTCTCAAATAGGAAGCAGGTCTGCAGGAACTACTTGTAAGGCTTCTGATTTTTCTCCCAACCCCAAGACTGGGGGTGTAAAATGAACTTCACCTTCCCTGCTCAATCCAGCCCGTTGTGAAACTGAAAGTGAGTGCAATGAGTAGCCCAAGTTTATGATGATGTCCTCACCCCAGAGCAAGGTGGAAGGGTTCAAGGCAAGCAGCAGATTTTAGAGCAATAAAGTCTTCTGAGAGTCACTTGTGAGTCACGTCACCAAAAAAAAAAAACCACCAAAATGACCTTGGTTTTCTGCCAGCTGTCACAGCCCAGCCTTTCACTGGAAGTCTTTAAAATTATTTCAGCATTTGCATAAGCTTCTCTGCAGAATTACAAATCAAACATTATCTAAAAGTAATTGGCCTTCTTTAGCAGAGTCAGAGGCTACTGAAAACATTCTCTGGAGAATAAAGTTTATGCATAAAAAATAAGAGCACAGTAGAACTGGTGTAGGTTGGCCAAATATTTGCAGAGGATCATACAGCACCTGTGGCTGTGTGAGCACAGCCTGCCCTTTGTTTAGAAACCTTTATTTAATTTTACACTGAAATAAGACCAAAACTTTGTCTTACTATGGGTCTTACAAACATCTTGGCACCTCCTTATTTAGATATCATATAATTAAAGTAACAAGTAATTCTCAAATGCCTGTACCCAGGAAGAAAAATAGCTAACAATAACACGTAACATGAGTCTGGTGGGGTGAAGACTGGAAACACCAGTGATTAAGTTCAGTGAGGGGATAAAGTAGCACTCCTAAGCAAAATAACTAGATGAGATTAAAAAAACCTTGTGCATCAGAGGTGCTTTTACAAGTTCCATACCAGAGAATAACAGCAAAGGATTGCTCTGCTCTCTTCTTTATTCGAGGTGTGAAATCTCCTCTTTCTGTCTTCAATAATTGGTGCTTTTAGAGACTATTTATCCAATAACATACTCATTTTTCCACCTTAAAAAAAAAAAATTAGACAGAAGAACTAGAGTTTGTTGTACTTGGCCTCCGTCTCTTTGGTTTTTTTTGGGGGGTATTTGCTGGATTGAAAGGTTAAAATAGGTAATGACTAAAGGGTCACCATGTCAGCCAGGCCTTGGACTATGACACAGGTACTAATACTTCATCTTGATGACACAAAACATTTTATAGGGATATTAAACTGCCATATCTGCCAGGAAAATGACAGCTTGATATGCACAGCAGCATTGTTTACCAGTTCTGTGGAAAAAGGAAGTCATCTGTTTGCTTCTAACAGCGAGCAATCAATAATCTAAGACTTAACAGGGAAAATGTTATCAGAAGCTATTTCCTTGCCCTAAACCTATTGCCACTGGACACTGGT
Source organism: Merops nubicus (assembly GCF_000691845.1). Lineage (NCBI taxonomy): Eukaryota > Metazoa > Chordata > Aves > Coraciiformes > Meropidae > Merops > Merops nubicus. Next base: position 20,110 of record NW_008624932.1, on the reverse strand, counting down.
TTGTGTAGCCCCATATATGACTAGAAAATACTTCCCATATGAAGGAAAGCTACTGACTTTGTCTCATGTTCTTGCCTGTGCAACCTAACGCCTCGAAGAGTCTGAAGGGTCATTTCCACAGTGCAATGCATGTTGCATTCCCCAAGGCTGAACTCAGGTTGAGCACAGGGTAGCTTGCCCAACAAAATCTTCCTGGGGTTGGGGAGGATTATTCCCACCCCAGAACTTCTGGTGGAATCCAGGAATTTCAGTAGAATCCAGAGTCTTGTAGCCACTGGCTGCAATATAGAAGCAGTGCTGAAGGGAAGGAGCTGAACACAACCATAAAACTACCCACTGCTTTCTCTAGATGGTGACACTAGCAGCTGCACAGCTCCAGCTAAGCAGAGCAACCAGATGAGGCAGTCATTGCTCTGTGGTGGCCCTTTTGCCCTCCCTCAGCTCACAGACACCGACTGGCAGCAAGGTGCTAGCTTATGAGGTAAGAGATGTGGATTGAAACTCCCCTGGGAAAGGAAGGAATGGAAAATATTCCTGTGTATTGGCTGGCAGATGTCTCTGGCTGTATCTGTGATAGATTTAAAAAAAAAAAAAAGACTAAAAGACTCTCAAGAGGAAGAAGAAATGGCTGCCCTTAATTTGGCAATTACCAGAATTTACTAGGCACCAAAGCAAACCCTGCAGGGGACAGGAGGATAGGCAGAAACACAGCAAGTTCCTGCATTCCAATCTGTTTTAGGCAAGACCTATGCACAGGATTTCTCCAATGGGGGCAATTCCAGGCACGCTCAGAGACAGAAATCTCTGTGCTTGGGGAATGCAAACTCAAACAAGAAGGTGAGTTTAGGCACTTCCAGCGTTAGGCAGCCACTGAATGGGGATGTTTTGGATTGGAATTTAAGGATTGTAATTACTGCATATTAAAATAAAAAAGTATACTAACTAATCCTTCACTGCAAAATCAAAGATTTGCCAAAGAGGTATAAACACTCTCTGGCAACCTATATATTGCCAATTAAGATGCAGTCCTAACTTCTGCAAAGCAAAAAAATAAATCAAGGAATAACTCCTCTCTCTGAACAACCAGCTTGTTTCCCATTTTTTTTCCAGGCTGACTAGGCAGTGGAACAATGACAGCCCTTCAAAACCTATCTGGAAACACCCTTTTATTGGGAGCCTATCAAGTCCACCCAGCTACAGCTCTTTAAACTGGTCGTTGTGTGGAAGATCTTTAACCAACCTGTGTGCATTTACCAGTGTCACACAAGGCACAAACAGGATAGCAATGGGAAATGCCATCCAAAAAGGCTCTGGAATGCTTGATTGTATACTTCACAAGGAAACAAGTCTCTGCTAGATATATGGCATCTCCTTTATGGCACGTGCAAGCAGGGGGCTGGGATAATTCCCTTTTATTGCAAGTGCAAAGGCTGCAGAAGTGCCTCAAACACCCATCAATACAAGAGGTGACATTAATTTCCTACACCTACATCTCATGGCAGTGGGGAAATTGTTTCTTAGGTGACACGGAGAGGGTTTATCCCTTCACCCCAGCTCCTCGCCTGGCACGGGGATGTGCCCAGCCCAAGCCTGCCCCCTGCTAGCCAAAGGGGCAAACAGCTCCGTGTTCTACAATCCACTCCCTAAAGGCTTCAGAGCTTTCCTTCATGCTCATCAGAAACCGTGCAGCCTACCCCAAAAATAAACCCCAGTATATCCCACACTAACGGAGGATTCTTTATGGTAAATGAGGATTCACAGAGCTGAAAAATCAGGGCTGAAAAAGACCCTAAAAACCTCAGATAACAAAGTACAGTAGGGAATTGTCCACAGCCACAAAATAAGCACTTCTCTGTGCTGCAACAGTCACGTTTCATATGTGAATTCTTTAAAAAGGACAGAATACAGCTTCTGTTATATGACCTGCAGGGGAGTACAACAGGCTCAAATAACTTCCATTAATATTTTACACCAGTACATTAGCATGTTTTAACTTTCATTGACCATCAAATATTAAGTGGCTGAAAGGAAAGCTCTCCTGATGCATGTCTGTTACTTGCTCACACTGGACAATTCAAGCTACTCAGTGTGGTAGAGAAATGGCCCTTTTGCTCTTCATTTTCTCTGTTTTTTCAAGCTTGCATCCTGACAATGGGAAAATACAGCTTCAAAAGGATGAGGATTGTCAAAGTGGAATTTACTGCAAAAGAAGAGACCAGAATCTGCAGATTTGTCCAGCAGGTATTTGTAGATAATTTTTCAGAGGTTATTGGCTTTCTTACAATTCTTCTCAGTCATGTCCTGCTCAACAGAAATGCAGTCAGACTTTAATTCTGCTGATTATCTAAGAGATCCTGTAGCATTTAATTGGGCTTTCTGAAATTTATATTGTAAAAGGTAAGCAAGCTTAAACAACCAGTATAGAGCCTTCAGTTTTATTGTAATGAGATAAATATCTTAGAAGACTTCCTTTCTGTACTGCATAGTAAAACAACATTGAAATGGGGGAATATTTTTGTGGAAGCAGCATTCACTTAACTGAGCTGCAATATCTAAACTGAACTCCTCCATCTACACATTACAGCTGCATTACCTAAGAAAACCTGACTAGATTTTTTTGTTGTCATTCAAAGGTTTTTTCTGCCCTGAAGGAAGCATGGCACCAGTTCCCTGTCCCCCAGGAACTTTTCGTTCAGAAGGAGCAGCACTGATGCCACAGAGCTGCTTGGCATGCCCAGTGGATTTCTTCAATCCCCTGCCTGCCCAAAAAGCCTGTCTCCCATGTGGCTCAGAGGCAGTGCAGCCTGCAGAAGGGCAAGAGACCTGCCTCTGTCTGGGGAAAGGTCAGGTGTTCCAGGTACAGGAGCTGTCCCATGAAATCTATTCAGTCTTAAACACATCCATATAACTTCACATCTTATTCTGCATTCTCTTTTCCTCATCTGTGCTGCCCTATTCCATCTCCCTTTCTCTTTAGTATTGACAGCCTTTTGTCCTACACCTTGTTTCCAGCTCACACCACATCTACTTAAGCTCTGAATTTCTTCAGAGCTACATCAGCCCTCAACCTTCATGGGAAGGCAAAGGGTATGTGTACAGACACCAAACTTCCATCTGACCTTGGTCAGAAAAGGTGCAATGCTTCATGCAGCAAGGTACAGAACCCTGTCTGCACGAGACTGCAGGTTCCTAAACAAATAACCTGTTTTTTCTTCCAGCCACGTGATGCTCACTGCACATGCCCTCCAGGTTATTGGAGGTCCTCAAGTGATGGAACACACTGTGTCAGACAAGCCTATGATATCTGTCGAGATTCAGCCTCCCGAAATCAGGAAGGACAGTGTTTAACCAAGAAAGGATGGGCTCATTACTGCTCAGAGAAGGTATTTCAATTCTTGCCTTGGTTAAATCCACAGACCATGTAGAAACTGCCCTAAAAAAAAAAAAAAAACACTGAAAAAAAAAGGCAGACTCTGAAGCTCTAACTTCAGAAGGCACAGACAGCATGAAAACCAAGCATTACTGGTGTTTTCCCAGGAGGTTTTACCTCTTCTTCAACCTGAAGTAGGAAGCCCAAGTTTCCCCTCTCATTTCCCCTCTCTGCACTACTTGCACTGCTATTTTACCTTTTTTTTTTTTTCCCCTCCTGCAGTTTGTACTGTTCCCAGAGATTATCAAGGCTATGACAAGGTTCTTGGCCTCTGTATTTGTCATTCAGACAGTCTGGAGAGCGTGTGTAATTCTCAGTGCAGAAGACAACAGAGAGATACTCTGCAGGTCACTTGTATGGAGAAAAACATTCAGCTTTTTATCACTTACAGAAACGGGAGCAAGGTAAAAGCTGCAGTTATTTCCACAATCTACCTATTTTTGCAAGGCTTTGTAGACTTCTGACAATCTTTTAACAAAAGAATACCCTCATTCCTGTTTTCTTAGAAAATGTCCTAGAAAGCAACAAAAAAAGCCAGATATTATTCTATTCTATGCATAGCACATATTGCTACTTATATTGCAATTGTGTGAAAAAGTAATGTCAAATATTCTGAACTCTTTTTCTATTAGACTGCTGTTTTCTTAGAAGAATTAAGAACAGTTCTACGACCATATTTCTCTTTAAAAGACATCTGCTCCTCAGAACAAAGCAAATACACACATCCAACATACATTGTGAAAACAAATGGTAAGCAAAAGAATCAACACTGCCCTACATGGGAATTCTCCAGAAGGATAAATACCACTTGGATTTAGATTTTCTAAGTCTTGGGGTCTTTAGTGAGCTGATGCTCTTTAGAAAAAACAAAACTGACTAATGCATTTTGTACCACTTCAGGGGAAGGATTTTTAGGGGTTTATAACCCTGACCCACAACTATTTCACAGCCTCCTCATGCTAAATGAGGCTTCATCACAGCACAAGCACAGTCCTTCCTCAGCAACAGCTCCAGGTAAGTTCTCCTGTAAAGCTCCAAAGCATGTATTTAATACAGCTTCTCTACAAATTAACTGTGCTTTATCATATCAACCTTACCTCCAGTGCTGACCTCAATAGGAAATAACAGTTAAATTCCACAGAACTCACCATCTTCAAGCTCCTGGAGAAGCTGTTCACCATGAGCACAGTGAAATCAAACAAAACTCTTTACCTTCTCTGCACCACACGTGAGAACCTCTACAACCAACCCCCCTGGCTAGCAGGCTGCTTCCCTCACCTTTTTCACTGGGGCAAATGAGGAACAACTGTGTGGACAACTGTTGAAAGCCTCCAGCTGTGTGGAGAGGACCTTGCACACCCTGCTCTGACTCTGCTACCTCCAGAGGCATGCAGGGAGGGCTGAGCCCAGGAGCAGTGACCACAGCAGGGCTGCTTTCATCCCCTCTCACATCCCTCCTTTGGCTTACCTGTCCTGATACATAGTTTAATTGTTTTCTTCTGGTTCTAATCTACACCAGCCTCTCCCTAGCTTTGGGAATCTCAGATCATTTCCTCATTATTCTTTCCTCTTGTAAAGCAGGACTTGAGTCCCCCTTCAGTGTCTTTCTCAAATCTACAGGCAAGCTAAATCTGACTAACAATAAAAAGACAGATCCCTTACTCCCTAGCTTTGGGAATCTCAGATCATTTCCTCATTATTCTTTCCTCTTGTAAAGCAGGACTTGACTCCCTCTTCAGTGTCTTTCTCAAATCTACAGGAAAGCTAAATCTGACTAAAAAGACTGATCCCTTATAAAGGCTGCTGGTTTGGCAAGAAAAGACAAGAAAATGTGCACAACAATCCAATGTCAGGAAAATGCCAGTGGGATGTTTGCATGCTGTCTTGACACTAAACCTTATTCAGGAAACCACATTAGCTTACTCATTAAAATTAAATGCTATATTGTCCAGTTGTTCTGTAGTCAAAAATCAATCAGTAATGATCCAACCCTAACAAGGTCTTTGCTTTTACAGACAAGTCTTCCCAGGTACAAAGCCCAAGGCCTTCAAACTCCACATCAAAAATCGTATTTACTGGCATCTTAAATCCTATCACATGCATTAATGTCAACGTTACCATCATGTTCATTGTCTCCAAGGAGCATTACCCAGTTTATGATGTGTAAGTACAAGTGCTGATACTTAGCTAATGCCCTTCTACTTAAGCTAGAGAGAACAAGGCTGAAGTTTTCACTTTTTTTGACATAGAATTAAGAGAAAATGTGACTAGGAAGATTAAAAACCTCATTATTAAACACACTTCAATGTCTTTTTGACACAAGAAAACATGGCACAGTAGGAAACAGCATGTAAGTTGTTAAGAAAGTAGCATTCACTTATTAAAATAAGCAAAATTAAGCATGTCCACACTGTTCCTGAGGTTTTCCTGATGCTCTTTCTGACCTGTGTTCACACTCCTTGCAACCTGAATTCTCACTGACTTACCCTGTATAGAGCCTCCAGCTGACCTGAAGTTCTCTGCAGTTTTTTTTATATTGAAGGAGTTTTAGAGCAGTTTATTGGAGCTAAAGTTTATGTTTTGGTAAACTAACCCAAATGGAAACAAGTATTTCCCACTGTACTGAAGGCTTTAAGAGCTCTGCTTTTGTGGCTTTTGTTTGGGTGGTTTTATAGGTTCCTTCTCCTAGGGCCTATTTTGATTTAATTTCTGCCATTCATAAAGTTTCAAAGCATGCAAATAACACCAGGGACACATAATCAATAACAAAACCCTCATGTGGTGTCCACGTTGGTATCTGCAGTAATTAAACACCAACGAGGGTTCCCAGTGACTATTTCTTTACTCCTAAATAATCATCCATGCCCAACCTCACACCAATTCCCCTCAGTTAGTTAGTGGTGTGGATGAACCTTGAGTGACAATCATGCCGTGGTAAATCTCTGCTAAAATTATCAGCCCACACCAAAAAACAATGGGTAGTGACAAGAACTGACTTCTGTGCTTTTGCTCCTAGAAACAACCTGTATAATACAAATGCTGAATTTGACTGGGGAGACCTTCGGAGCCTCAGAGAGGAAATAAGACAGACCTCCCAAAAATCCCTCCTCTTCCTTTTCCAGTTCCAGTACCCTGGTACCTATGTGCTCCAGCTGAGTAGCAATCAGCACAAAAAAATGGTTTGTATGAAGGAATCCTGTCTGTATTTCCAGCATCCCTCTTAGCAAAGCATTTCATGTTCTGGATGAGTGCTTGGAAAGCCAGGAAATTTAAAACATAACAGTGAGCATCTTCTCAGTGTTGTATGTGCTACTGTACAAGTGAGTACTGCAAAAAAATGTGTGTTTGTGGATATAAGGCAAAATGGTGCCACTGCTGCCAAGCTCTGATTCAGTGTTACAGACTAACACTTGATATTTAAATCAGCACGAGTAATTAAATCAGCTGCAATGACCTGACTGGCCTTTCTGTTTCTGCTCATTTCATTAAGTACATCAGAGTCATGCCACGTGGAGGACAGTGTTATGAAGAGGGGCCATTCTTCCCCACGACACCAAGATATGCTGTGCAGGTGGGCATTGCAAAAACCAGAGAGCTCCTACTGAAACCTGACTGGGCAGCAGTTACTGGAGTAGTCACAGGACTCCTCCTATTGCTCATTGCCTCTGTGGTACTGACAGTAAGTAGCAGCTACACAAATATTGTTTTTCAGATGATATCACAAGATTTTGCACAATGAAACCACAAGATATCTGTCCCCTTAGGCATCACCTATAAAGCTGAAAATCAGAATAAATTCTCAGTGTCATGTTTTATATATGGTGCTAAAATTCATCCCTATGGATTGATCCAGCACCACCAAAGCCTCAGGATATTTGCATGTTACATAGGCCACTTAGAAACACTCAAGGTATAGATGAATTTCATTGTTATTTTCTGGTTCGTTAGATTGAACTATAGTTAAATAAAAATATTAGATCAAACTATAATAAAAAATAAAACTACAAAAAAAGTTTATAAAATACCTTTATAACTAAAAAGAAAGTCTTCATCACTCACATCTCTTCAGGAAGGAACAAGATCATCAATGAGATGATAATGATTATTTTTTTTAACATCTGATCAAGCCTGCCTCAAAATAAAGAAGATGTAGATAACTTGTGGAAAGCTATTACAAAGAACTTTCAGTCATGAGTAAGGTTCTCCAACAGGCATTCATGTGACCTTCAGTTTTGGACTCCTTATTCAGGCAAAAGCCCCAGTGAGCACAACACACCTGAGATAAGATGCACTGCTCCACAATTAAAAACCAAGATGGTCCATCAGACTGTTAATCTCCCAAACAGGCATTTCTTCATTTTTCTAGCATGTTCTCAAATCAATAAGCTTTTTATGCAACCAGACTACTGAGGTAATGATAGAAAATGTGATTTATTTATCCAGAAGATTCAGACAGATAACTATACCTCTTTCACCTCTGTTTCAGCCTTACCTTCCATGACTACTAATTCTTTTGTTTTAGAATAGATTACTTTAATGATTTACTTAGAAAAGGGACTTTCAGGTTTTTTGCCTAACAGGTGATTCTACATCCTGCTTATTGAGTGAATAACATAGAGAATCATAGAATCCTTTAGGTTGGAAGAGACCTTTAAGATCATCAAGTCCAAGCATTAAGCCAACACTGCTAAATCCTCTGCTAAAACAGACCAGAATCTGTCAGGGTTGGAAGGCAGCACAAGGATCCCCCAGTTCCAGTAGGATATGAATCCCATCATATACATGAACACATATAAGAAAAGGAACTTACTTGTTTCATTTTGTTGTGTTTTGCAGCTTCTTTGTCAGAGGCTTGGCTGGTCTCAGAAAGGCACTACCTGCCCTCCCTTTCGAAAGCAGCAGCTGAAGTATAACCTGGACAGTTATTCCTCCAATGTATCAAGAGTCTTTTCCATGAAAAAGTGTCACCCCTCTCTGCAGAACAAAGGTAGTATGGATGATGACTCTCCCAGCACTGATGGAACAGGTCAGATAACAAAAGGCTAAGCAACAGTGGGTATATATGTGGTTACCTGCATTTAATGGAGCCAGAATCCCACGTTCAGCTCTGTGCAATAGCTGAGTGCAGTGCTTTACATCCATTCTCTGCTCAAAAAACAGTCTTAAATTAAAAAAAAAAAAATACTAATCAATGAATACCCATGTTTCAGCCTGCTTCCTGAAAAGGGATGATGCCTGGGAGCCTGCAGAACAGATAGACCTTGAGTCATTTAACACCAACCTTTTCTTTGACCTTTTGTTGAGGCAGTCGCTCTCTGTCACGAGCCAACTGGGCCATTTCACAGAAGAGGTAAATTGTGTTTGGGGGCTACACATATTTATGTAGAAAAGGCCCAAAACATGGAGCTTTGTACCATTCTTCCATTACCCTTTGGCTATTCCATACATGCTTTATTTTGACTTTCATCTTTTTAGACCCTAAAACACAAATATGCACCCATATTGTTAAGCATATTGTTTATAACATAATATAGTGGGGAGAGTAAGGACCTTAAGGCAGAACATTTTGGTTTTCTTGTGACTCAGGACTGAAGTGATACCATTTTGGGGGACATGATGTCATCTTTCTAGGCTCAATTTTTCACCTCTAATATGAAAATAATATGGATTTCCTAGACAGACACTTGGGAGCTGCAGATGAAATCAAGAAGAAATATAGAAGAACGAATACACAGTAACACAGAGCCTCATTCTGTTATTGGAATTTTCAATAATTTCTCAGCTGAAATCAATGGGACAGCATTTCCCAACCCTAATGATGAATCTACCTGTAATACTCATTTCATTTCATTGTGGCTTAAAGGACAGCAGAGGGAGCTGGCATCACAGCATGCAGGGAACAGATGAGCAGTGAGGGGACAGGATGGTACCTTAACCTGAGCCAAAGCAGCATTAATCTACTTTGTACTGAAAAATCCTCCAAATCATCTCCTGCAGTCCTAATATAATCTTCTGCTGTTTGTTTTCTTTACCTCAGGTAAAAACAATATATCGTAAGCTTACAAGTGAAATATCTTCACTGAAAAACCTATGGATAAAGACACTGAGTAGCCCAGAAGAGAGGAAGGCTTATGAAAGCACTGTCACAGAAGCTTATTTAAAAGCAAAAGAGCAGGTAGAGCTCAGTTCAGCAGCACTTAGACATGGAATAAATTCAATTCTCAGTACTGCCTTTTCATAATTTCAATATAAAACCATGTAATGGAAATTGTAGATATCTTATAGGCTGAAAAACTATTAAATTGTAGTATCTGTGAGCAACAGGCTCCACTAGGCCTTTAAAGCATCTAAATTGCTGCTGCTGCTTTGTGCTAACACAGAAATGTATCTCTGAATGATTATTCCTTTCCTTGATCTGTCTGATACATCCATACATCTCACCTCTTCTTCTGGGAGCTCTCACCTCTCTGCTTTAGTAGCAGAAGTTTCAGCTTTGAAAATAGCATCAGTTCATCTACCTGAGCATGTGTTGTAACTTCTTTTTCCACATCAGAACTGTACTTGTTTATATTGTTATAAAAATTCTAAGAATGGAATTATTTCTTGTCTTGAAAAGAGAAAAATCCTCATTGTCTCACTTGGAGAAATGTGTATGCTCCACAGTAAAGAGCTGCAAAAGCTGATTCTTTTTTAAGGACTGACTACATCATTTGGTAGAAGAACACCCTAAATTATCAGCTTGCTCAGACCTGGATCCATGTTTATCACTTATATGCTAGATCACTGTAATTCAGTATAGTAGAGTTGCCAGCATACATATGCTCAAATTCAAATGAACACATCAAAATTATTTTACCTTTTTAATAAAGGGCAGAAAAGTTGTGATCTCTTTTTACATTTGGATAAGACAACAACAAAAAGAGATCTTTGGGTCTTATATCCCACCTAGGCAGAAGAAGAGATACAGCAGAGGAAAGAGATGGCTGCTGAATATGAGGAAAGTGTGAACAAACAGATGCACCTATTACAGCACGACCTGACATGTCAGGAAGAGCACTGGGTCATGGTTAATTCTATCTTGCAAGAGGTGGTGAGATTGGCAGAGATGCTGACAGATGATGTGGCTTGTAAAGGAAACCAGACAGTGCTGCCTCAGCCTGACTACATAAGGTAACAAACACACTGCAAAATTCTGCTCCAGCTTTCTGTTTGCTAGCTAGAAAGCATTTGCAGCAAGCAATTAGGTTGGCTTGTTGTTGGCAGTACATATATCTGGAAGGTGAAACCTGATTCTTCATCCAGAGGATCAGATGATGCAGCCCATAATTTTAAAATTTATGTAAATCAAGCCTAGAAAATCTCAGAGTTATAAATTCTGAAGAGACTCTTGTGCTATGAACTGATTTGGTTCTGGAATATCATATCAGTTCTAGTCAGTGCACCATCCATGCTCTGAAAGGTCTTATCACTATCAGAATCAGAATGGATTAACAAGAAAACATTAACAAGAAACCAGAAACAGGAAAGTGCCTTTTTTAGTGCTTCAGCCAAAGCAAATACTCATCAGGCTAATTGCCAAAGTGCAGAGATCACGTGCGTGTCCTTCAAAATTCTTCCTTTACTGCTCCCTTTTAAACTGTTTTACCTTGTCTCTTTATCTCCAGCCTGTTAGCCCAGATAGAGGCTGCAAGCAGCAAGATGTCAAGCATGGTAATAAAGGAGAGTCATCGTCTCAAAGCATGGGGAGTGCTGGGTGAAGGAATGGGAGCTCACCTCCTTAACGAAGCTAAAACCAAGATACTGACCAAGCAGGAGCTAGTGGGTAACTACAACCTCTAGGAATTCACTTGAAAATTATGTTAGAATGTAAGGAATTGTGTGCAGGTCACAAAACAGACAAAATATAGGTAATGAAAAACAGATAAGTCACAAAAGAACAAATATCAAAGTCAAAAGAGACTAGAGAGAAAACTATGTCCTCACTGAGTTCCCAGGAACAACTTGTGAATTAAAAGGCTGTTATAAAAGCCAAGCTATCAGCAGAACTCCTCTCCATTGTTTCTTAGGAAGAATGTCAGATTTGAATTAATCAAGCTCTTTGACTGAACAATTTTCCCCCAGCAACAGAGAGGGGAATGAACTATTCTGTAGCACGTCTCAGTAAGTGCCATTGATTTGCTGCTATGATTTCTGATAAACTAGAAACCTCAGCCTTCTGTTTCTTTTTTTTTCTTCCCCTCTCCCCTTCTATTTTAAACTGCTTTTAGACTCAAATGGCACTGTCCAAGCTCCTGATGTTATCTGCACGGATCCTGTCACTGGGTTGTTAACTCCCTGCCCACACAGCACCATGCTGCTGCCCAGCCAGTGCCCTGGGCTGGTGCCCAGTGATCATTTCCTGCACCCTGAGACTGGAAAGGTGCTTCACGTAGCTGGGAATGTTGGTTATGATCCCACCAGATCTATGCTGGTCTGCACTGTTGATTCTGCTTCAGGTAAGTGCCACAATATTCAATCAATATTCTGCTGCCTATTTGTGGAGTACAGTTATAGTGGGGGGACTAGTTAAAACACTACACAAAAAAAAACCCACAACCTTCCCCAACTTGCTGTACTTCCATGTACTTTTGCCCTAACAAAATCTGAAGCAAATCTGAGAAAGCTTCTCATGAGCATGGCACTAGAAGATAGTGTTGTTCTGCTAGAGATAAGACTTGCTCTCCATAAGATGGTTTAGACCTTACAGGGCTTGCATACAAGGAAGAGTTGGGGTATTCCTAATTTCTGACAGGTATCAGCCTCTGTTCAGTAAGCTATAAAATCACTACATGCTGAGGAACTTGCACTTCCAAGGGAATGGTCAAAGCAAAAATTGAATTCTAAAAACCCCATACAATCATCAGACAGAGCTTAGATTCATTCCTGGAATTCTGGACCTAAAGACAGCCAACTTTTGTTATCAGCATCCTCTGAAAGCTCCCCAGTCTCCATTCTGAGCTGGCCATTGCATTAGCTCCCACAGCCATGCTAAATTTCTTCTGCTTCTCCACACAGGTAGGCGTCATGAGCCTGGAGTGCCCATACTTCCCTACATTCCTTACCCAGTTTGTCCCAGCACTGGCCTGCCTGTGAAGACAAAACTTCCAGTCCTGTGTCCAGAAAAAATGTTTGCCATGGGAGGACTCATGCTAGATCCAGTGACAGAAATAGAAGTTCCAGTGCTGGCAGTTACCATCCATCCTCACACTGGCCAAAAGCTGACTGTTGGTGGGATGTACCTTAACCCCCTTACTGGCATTCTGACACCTCTGGAGATTTGGGGCCCTATGACCGAGCCAGAAGGAGGCAAGATTGTTCCAATACTCGGGGTTGGTTTGGACAGTGACACGGGTAGGTGGATGCTCTGCACGACTCAGTATGTGTGGTGTGCACTGTTCATTTCACTTGCCCCTAACTGATTGATGCAAGACACAGAGCAGAAAATGCCTAAAAATTCTTGATATTCACCTCACACCTTTGCCTTCTCCTGTCAAGCCAATTGAGGAATAGTTGTGCAACTTAGCTTTTACAGACAGCAATCCTTCCCTCCTCTGTAGTTTGATTTTACCATTTGTCACTCTAAAGGCCAATAAAAGTAGTGAAACTGTGTGAGACATCTGAGGTCACCATTCATTAACGACACAAACTGCTGAAGTTGATTTGACTCTTCAACACAGCCCAACTGCTCTATTAAAATATTAAAAGCAGCATGAAATGCATTATTTAGAGGCTTTCTAGGGGCTTGAGGAGGGGCATTGAAATACTAGATTTTTAAAAAGCATTTTCACATACCTATATTATTTACAACTTATGTTAGAAGATACAATAGACCCCAAAAAAACAGGAGAAAATAGGAGACTTACATAAGAACATTTTGTGAGACAAATTATTTTATAAAGAACCTCAAACTTCCCCCCACCACATGTCCCATGAGACATAAGTTTGCTTCCACTGAACTAAATTATCTTCATGCCTTTTCCTGAATGGGAAGGGCTGGACCATAATGATGAGTTGCCAGGTGATGCTCTTAATGCCATTTCCTGTTACCTGACCACAGGAGAAGTTCTACCTCTAGGAGGGTTGGTGGATCCTTCCAGAAACCTAATGCTTCTTGGAGATGCCTTCACTGAAGCTCTGAGTGGGAAGCTTGCCCGGGTCCATGGAGCTCACCTCCAGCAGGACAAGGTGCTGCCCCACCCTGGAAGTTACCAAGCAGTGCTGGAGGCTGACTGGCTGGTATCACAAACCCATGTGGTAAATGCTCTACAGCTGTTTAAGGCATCAGTTTTGGAAGATAACTGCCTAGTAGCAGAGAGATTAGCAGCACTAAAGGCTTCGGTAGAAGATATGAAGAAGTCTTTCACCACTAAGCTTCATCATGCAATACATTGTCTGCAAAGCCTGAAGAGAAAACAGGAAATAGCTTCAAGTCTCAAGAGTAATGGTGGTAAACTGGGTAGGTATAAAGCAACCAAACTCCTATTTTAAGGAGTAAACAGCTGCCACTACACTGAACACTACAGCAATGCACCCATTTCCCTCACAGGATTTGGCCAAGACATCAGGATTTTAAAGTTCTAAGAAGTTTTTTGACAAAACAGCCACTCTAGCAAATTTTATTATGAACTCAGGTGTTATTTGGAAGCTGTAGTAGAAATACCAGCACTGTAAGTCTCTGAAAGTGAAAGCAGTTCTTCTCATCACAAAACTAGTTAATCATTTATTTTTTTCTCTCTTTTTTTTTGGACAAACTAGGTATGATCAAATATCCTGGCACAGAGCTGTGGATCCCTGCAGTGTTTGGAATGAAAATCCCAGATCCTGGTGGGTCTGGTTTGCTGGTGCCAATTCTGGGACTAGACTGTGACTGGAATACTAGGCAGCCTTCCCCCCTCGCAGGGACCATGGAAGATGGAGATGGAAAAGGTAGAACAGGAAACTGAATTGGATGATGAAGAGGCAAGCAAGGGCTTGTTGTTTTCAGAGTGAGGAAATCATCCTGCTGGGACAGAACAGTTTCTAGCTGGTGCCAATTCTGGGACTAGACTGTGACTGGAATACTAGGCAGCCTTCCCCCCTCGCAGGGACCATGGAAGATGGAGATGGAAAAGGTAGAACAGGAAACTGAATTGGATGATAAAGAGGCAAGGGCTTGTTATTTTCAGAGTGAGGAAATCATCCTACTGGGACAGATCAGTTTCTACCTCAGCAATGAATGGGAAATAGCAGTTTTCATAGTGTGTAGCACTCAAAACAAGCAATAGCAGAATAACAGTGAAGGAGAGCTCAGATTGAGACCAAATCACACTGTGGCTTTCAGCCCTTCCAAAATCTACTTTCCTCTTTAGAACTATTCTGATATTCTCAGCGATGGGGCTGTAAGTAGATGCTGTTTAAATTGAAGGTCTTCACTGCTTTGGTTTGACACTTGGCACATGGCATTAACTGTAAGGTCTTCATTAGGTGATTTGAAATCGGTGTCAGTTCCTTTGGACTTTAATAAAATCAATTCACTAGGGTTGCAGCTGGAATTCATGACCTAAATTCTACACATCATACTTAGTTTTTCTTTATCCACAGGCCTCGTCCCCATCACTATTGGAGCCAGAACCATAAGCCAAATTACAGGTGAAATTGGGCCTGTAATAGGTGCTCAGACCAACCCCTGGACACACAATGTAATTCCTACTGTTCAGTCTCTTGGAGCTTTACCAAGAAGAGCTACAGACCCAGATCTGGTAATTATAGCTTAAATAAACTACCTTTACTTATAGGTTTGATATCTGTGGGACATTTTTTGCTGATGTTTTTCCACTGCTGAGAGGAAATTTCACTTCTTTCTATGCCCCACAAGTAGTATTTTCTTACAGTGCAAGATGAACCAAAATATATGTATGACACTAATTACCTCTCCTTTTTTTCATTATCTTCTTTTTCTCTCTCTTCTATCTGTATCTTCTTCTGCTGATCTTTGTAGCTTCTATTTCATATCCTTCCCCAACCCTGAAATATACACTGCATTTTGACATGAATTGTAGCACATTTGGGACAGCAAAGCATTCATCCCCCATGGCAGCAAACTTGAATCTATGCTGCCAAAAGCATTGAATGGAGATTTCATCACTAACTTCAATGAAGTTTCTAATCTTCCTTCAGCTTCCTAAAAATCTGAGCTATTATTCCATCATTGATTTACAGAGGGACTTCCTAGAAAAGGAAACAAATTCAAAGCATCTATACTGGCATTGCAGAAGGAAAAAGGAAGAATGGCTTCTTAAAGAACTGAGCTTTCTATTTCTCCACGTCCTGGATGCTACAAAAGAAGGAAAGGCACAGAAGGTACAGTGCATTCTTTTTGCAGTTGGCTTCAGGCAAGTTCTTTTAAAATTTCTTAAGGAAGTCTTGTTCACCCTTACCAAATTCAAATATCACTGATGCTGCACCCAGGATGCTGCTGTTCTGAATCCAAGTCACCTCCTTCCCCAGCACTGTGCAAACTGAAAATGTCAATGGAGATGTTGGCACTTCAGTGCCACCTTTCCCAGCATAAGGGAATGTCCTAACAGAAAACCAACAGTTCAAATTCAGCATGTGTCTGTGCAGAGCAAGGACAACACAGTTCACAGTGGTATCAGAAACAGAAGATTTGCAATCAGATTCTACATCATCAGAATAACTGCAAGGCTAGGAAAAAGCAATAATCAAATCACACAACCTCTTGCTCTCATCTGCCAGAAGAAAGAGTATCAGAATAGGTCACCACCTCACGAGTTTGCAACATTAGCTAAAACTCCCTCTCCTCTTCTATTTCTTACAGATAAAATACAAGGAAAAAGTGAAAGACATTGAGGAAATGTGCTATTTTCTTAAAGGGTCCTCTCTGCAGGAAGCTGAGAGACGAACCTCAAAATATTTTAGTAGCCAGCTGGCCACTGAGCTATCCTTGCTATTCAAAGGTACAGAAGAAAGGGAGACAGGGGTGTAGATAATTTTCTATAATGCTTTCTTTCTTTGACAGGTTGCCTTATGACTTAAAATTTTTTTATGCCTTCCTGAAGCAATACAACACAGAGGTAGGATCTGAAAATTTGTTCTAAAAGATTCTTTATCACCAGGTAGATCTGGTGAAGCACACTGAGAATTCATATATTACTTCAGATTTGCTCTGTGAATTTCCAGTAGATGGGTGCTACTGCTAATATTTGCTGTTTATAGCTGATAGAGATGAAAAAGAACAGGAAATACAGGTTCTGTTGGAGATCAGAAAGGCACTGGAGAAGCTGATGGAGTTCACTGAAAAGATGCAACTAGAAGAAGAACGAATATACATGCAGCTGATGGAGCAAGAAAAGCAAAGGAGCCACACCTCCAGTACTGAGACAGAAACAAAGCTGAAGCTCAGAAAGGTGAGGTCACTGCTGGACTGGGCTGAACATCCCTGGTCTCAGTCCACAGAACACTCTGGTCTCATGCTTTGAGAAGCACTGTAAAATGAAAGCTCTGAAGCCAGAATACTGGGCTATTTCCAGTTCCAGGAACTGCTATCTATAAAGAGTTGGTCCTTTCCCACCTGGCTATGTCTCCATCCCAATCAGGAAAGAAAAAAAAAGTAGAATGACAGATATTAGGACAAGTAGGAGAGCAAGTGAAACACAGGATTTGCCATGGACTTGAAGCAGGCTTATATTTTGTATCATTTCTTCCAGGTCATACTTGCCCTAGTCTCCGAGTCTCAGGAACATCTAGTAAAACAACAAGCCAGTGTGGAGACTGCTTATGCCAAACTGGAATATTTGAGAGACTTGTCAAATATCCAAACCCAGCAGGCAAAGGTACTGACTCCATCCTAAGGCAAATAAAAAGCCATCGTGTTACTTTCTAACAAAGCATGAGCAGTTGCCATGTTCTCAGAATATCCATCCCAGAACACTGCTGCGAGAAATCAGAGCCCTGTGAAATAACAAAAAGCTTAAATAAGAACTGCAAAAGTTAATTTATAAAGTATGTGTCAAAGTTCAGATGCTTAGAAAATTCAGACGCTTAGAAATCAAATCAAATTTCACTTCCAAAGGCAGTTCTTCAGCAGCAGGGTTAGAAAAAAGTTATAATAGACTGGAATAGCATAACATGGTTGAAAATAGATTTTAAACAGCTGGACACCTCAAGTTCTGTACTTCCTAGGGAAGAAGCAAGAAATTAGACATTCCACAACTCCTGTAAACATTTTTTCTTGATACTAAATGATTTTCAAACATGCTTAAGTACAGAACCACAGGTCCCCCTCTCTTAAAGGGACCATTCAGATCCCATAACCTATAATGTGTGAAGAAGAGTGCACCCAAAAATCCTTTTGACAAGAGAGATAGTGAATCTTTCAATTAATTAAATGCTCTCAGTATCTGATCCTTACTCCTCCCATTAAATAGTTCCTGTAGTCCATTTTGGACCACTGACAATAAAACAACTAAAATTAATACAATTCCCTAATCTTCCTCCCCTTTCCTCACAGTCCTGCCTTTAAAACTCCCTGGGAGGTGTCTCTGTTCTCCTGTTCTGCTCTTCAAATTCCCATGAGACCATCACTATTAACTAAATTTCAGCTTATTATTCCCCATGAGAGAGACCACAACGTTGAACAGAAAGCATTTTATCACATGGATGGACTACAGAGAAACTGAGCACTTTAAACACAAGTAGTGTATTTAACTTGCCAGGATGCTTTTTTTTCCCCCCAATTATATTTTTAACAGGTATAAAATGACCTTGTGGGCTTTGTGCTCTTTCAGGTGCTTTTCTCTGGGTCACAGCAGTGTTTTGAAAACTACCAAACCACCAGGTTTTATGGTATTAGTGGGACCTCACACAGTACATGCAAGGTCACCCAACAAAAGCTGATCCCACTACTCAAGTCTATGGTTCAGCTCCTGGAGGAGAACAGCAGAAGTAGTGTGTCACCTGAGACACCAGGTAAGAGAGAAGGTAAAGGTGCTGTCAGTTAACTTACTTTATCCTGGCCTTGAAAAAATGTTGGTTTTGATGATATTTTGATCATGTTTTGTTGGAACCTTCTGATTTTGAAAAAGTCAGAGTTTGAGTGAAATGTGAAGATTTCTGTTTCCTCATTCAGACAGCTATTGATTGGCTCCATTGTGGTAAGATTTTGCTGAACAGCCACCACAGTCACTCTCCTCTTTGGAGGAAGTGCTCTACCAGTGAAGGTGAAAGACTCAGGACACAAAATCACCCCCAAATTTGCTGCTGCTCCAGGCTGATGTACACAAGCACTGTCCCTTTCCTAGGCCATACTCATTGGAAGGGTGAAGTTTGGGCATTGTCTAAGGGTACAGAGCACTTTATGACCCTTCAAAGAACTCTTAATGCATCAAAACAGCTTCATTTCATATTGAACAATGATGTTCTATTATGAGGTGAGAAATGCAGTATATTATGCACTTGTATTGCAGTGTTGCCTCTTGGATAAAGAAAATTAAAATAGAAACCTCTTAGGTTCTTAGTATCTCAATGATACTGTTCTTGCAGAAACAGCAAGTACTTCTCAGGGTATACAGGATGCCTTGACTCAAGAAGGGGAGCTAACAGCAGTTGATCCTGGAACCCTTTCCACAAGGGAGTTTGTCATATATCAGTATGGCATCTCCATACTACAGTTCCTCAGATTTCACATTGATGTAAGTCTTTAAGACACTGATATTTAGTAATAAGCTCTTCTAAGACAGTTGTCAAAAAAAATTCCTCAGTCAGTAGGCTGCAAAGTGTTTATAGATTAAGTACAATCAAAGAGAGAATGACCAGTGTGCAAATATCAGGAATTAAACTCCATTTATGGTGTCCCCCACAATGGTGTAGGACTTCTCCAAAGTCAAGCCTTTGTCCCACAGGATCCACAATCAGTTCTTATAGTCATTGTGGCATCTGTCTTGAGCATGTAACTCAATTCCTGCACTACCTAATCCCTGCATACTGCATAATATTGATGATAATAATCATAAAACGTTTACTTTATAACTTGGAAGAAGAATCTCTCATTTTGTTTATACAGCTCTTAGAATGCTATGGCTTTAGTCTAGGTAAACTCTCCAGAGTCTTTCATAACAGTATCAAATAACTAATAAAAATAATGGTGACTGCAGCCAGAGTTTCAGGGCTGGAGTCTGTTTGCATTTACTTAATTAGAAAACTGACAGTATAAACCACTACTTTTTGTTGGAGGCTTTTTTGTTTGTTTGGGGGCTCTTTTCTTTAACAGTCTCCATTTTCCTGTGTTATCTTCTGGCTCTGTGTACCCACTGCAAATCAAAGCTGACACCATAGTGTCCTTATATCCCATTAACCCACCTTCCTTTGCAGATCTGATGTGCATGCACACTCCTTAAAGAAGCATTTTTCCTTCCCTCTGCAGGCTCCAGAAATTCACCTGTGTGTTGCCTCCAGCATACCTCTTAGTAACAACCCAGGCAATGCCTTCAGGAACTATTTCTTTTATCAGGTTTGTCAGCTTCACATCTAGCCAGCCTATTTTCATACCCATTAAGTTCTAGGACTAGGAAAGAAAATGCAAAAAATGTTTCATGCTTTTCAAGTCATAGTGTGCTTGATGCTTTCTAGGAAAAAAAAACTATA